>NW_020523929.1:0-63273 GCF_003368295.1 Carassius auratus | reverse complement strand
TAGGCTGCAGTCCGTTATGTTTATAATGTGTTTTTCCCTACTCATGCACATATCATATAAATTAAGTGAAGCCTCATCAATGGCATGTTCTATATATAATGGAACGTTTTATTTAATCACCCACATATATGATTCATTTTCATTTAATTCACCACAAAAACAAACTGAATTATTCATTTTCAGATTATTATGCATTCATGGAAGGTTTGTTCTCAAAAGTTCATATATTAGTCCTCAGCATCCATGTGTCTCCTTTTCTGTTCCTGAACACCTTCATACTTCTATTAACATATTTACTGACAAAACTGACATAAAAATTATAATTAAACTTTATCTGGAGTACTTGTGCACAATACACATTTCTTATTATTAAGCCTAAAATGTGTTTTAAAGTATCTTCTGATGAAGATTTTGTGATCTTTGAATAATATTGGTCTTTAAATGCAACATATTTATAGTCTACTGTACCTGAAGTATACCTGCAATAGTTCCACTTTAGCACAATCAATCATACAGTACTTCAGAATTTCTTTAGCTGGACATCAGTACTACTTCTGCACAATTAAAGTGCATTAAGTACAATATTAGTCGTTTCAGTTTAGCAGACTTTTTTTAGTATACTAAATGTACAATTGCATTACATTATTTGAAACAGTATAAAGCAATTCTAGCACAGCAGCAATGCTCTCTTTCTATCAACAACGCAGTTTAAGACATTCCCACCTAATCATAAATAATACAGGAGGAAACACCGGTTCTTTTAAGAAAAGTCACAGTGTTGTGATTAAGGATATGTTAGACCTCAGTGTTATGAACTACTATGAAACCAGGTCTCAGTTGTAGCGATATTGATGATACATCAGTCACAACAACAAGATTCCCTTATAAAGACTTTTTCTATAATTAGTACAGCCCCTATAATTTCCCATGAGCCTAAATGCTAGTAACACGGAGGGTCCCCAGAACATAGCGCCATTCCAATCAATAAGTCTCCACACCTGCCCTGATCACCAACAGTAATAAAAAAATGATTTATTTTAGTAACGTATTAGAAATATAATTTTCTTACCTATTACTCTAACAGACGCTGCACACTCTTGGACTGGGTCTTGATATTTGGAAGCCATCAGTATTAGGAAACTGACATCAAGCAGAGTCCGTGCAGCAACTAGACAGTTCTCTGAGTGGATGGGGTCATTGGGAAACGGGACAGTGGTTATTAATTAAACTATCTATCTGTTTCTCTTCATGAGAACTAGCCATCCCTCCCTCTCACATCAGCTCCAAACTTTAGCTTACAGGCCTACAAATGCAGCATTACCTCCTTAGTAAGAGATATCAGTACAGCACACCCTTCTTCCAATGCATTCCCCAAAGATGCACACACACATACCCTAAAACTCATGTAAACATAATTATTACTCAATGATGCTAGTCTCTCGTGTGATTTAAAGCGTTTGGACAGAAATACACCAGCTCTGCTTTAGCTCATCACTGAAAACTTTGATATCTGATACTTGTCTTTGAATAATGAGCTTGACTTTGTTAGTTTAGTTCAAAAATTATGCTTTTTGGTTACAGTACATATTGTGGGATATTAGTGTGTTTAATGTGGAGCTGAAAAGAAATGGAACCTTCTTCAGGGTCTGATTAATTGCCCAATAATCAGTTCCTGCAACCTGGCTCATGTTGTTATAAACGGGGATGATGACACATTTTGCAACACATGGCAGGCTGACATTAGTGGCAGTTCCTAGAATTAAGCTTTAAATTATCTGTTGCATAGAGTGCTACTTAAGAAACTCCCAAATAAACAGTTAAAAAGATATGATTGTCTCATTTGTGTTCCTAACTTTGAAATTGTAAGAGTATGTTATTTTAGATAAAAGGTTTAAAATCTTCATTCGGTAAAGGATTTTTAGTAATACTTCATGATTGTTATAGTAATATATAAATATTTATAAAATGTAATAACACAACTTATAATACTTGTTCATTCTAATGAATTGTTATTTTTTGGGGGGAGGGGGTAGAACTGGCAATCGTAAAATGTTTTGCACTTTTTGTGCTATGTGGGATCCTCTAAATAAATAAAAACAAAATTGACAAAAGCATATTTTTAATCACTGAAAAAAAAAACTTAAATAAAATTTAATTTAAATATCTAGATGAATAAACCTAAAGAACATATATAATTCTAGAAATGTTGCCTTGGTTACTAAATACTTTGTTTTTTAATTATATATATTTTTATTACTATTTGGAATACATAGGCAAAAACTGAAGTAACTATCTAAATAGTAGTATTAAAAAAATATTGACAAATAAATTTAATTTAAACTGAAATATATAAAAATAAAAGCTAATTACTATAATTTCAATGATATAAAAAAATGTATGTGTAAAAACACGTCACGTCACATCACAATAACTGATACTAATAATATCAACTCTTGTACCTATCGAGGAAAAACACACACCTTAATTAATATTTAAAATTTTTAATAACTGAATACAAATGATTGGTAACAGACTTAAAAAAAGTACTGAAATTGAACATTGCATGTTTAATTTGTTTGTTTACAGAACCCCTGCCATTTCCTCCTCTAAAACAGTAGCCTAGTTTAATTTTGTTGAAAAAATGAATACAACACTATAAGAAGGTTTTTGCAAAGTTAAAGATTATTGGAGTACAGTTTACACGTAAATACTTTTTCAGGTCAGTCTGCTTCGATTTTCATGTCAAATTCAGTTTTACTTGCTGTTTCTTTGTAATCATTTGTGAAATTCACTCACAATTTCTGAGTGAAAATAGTTTCAAAATCCTACACCATTTTTTCCCCAACGTAAAAATGCATAGATGATATAATGTAATTCTCTATGCCATGACATTTACATGAGTCACACCCCACTTAAAAGATGTAATTTGACCAAAACATGATGAAGACCAGCGTCTCATTGCAGATGTATCTAAAACAAGCTCTTAATCATTTACCGGCTGTTGCTCCATCCACAAAGGGCCCTTCTGAGAGTCCAACATACAGCACTCTGAAATAAACAAAACCTTTGCCGTAGGCTGGCGGCTGTTTGTGGAGCAGACATGCTGAGTTTGGAGGGTGGGGGAGGTATGGATGGCCTTGTGAGACGGACACGTTCATGGCTCCATTAAAAAACTATTATCAAACACTTCAGCTATTTTGTGGTCACACAGCACTACAGTATGTGCATTTTTTAAAAGGACATCCATTATTTGTTTACGAAATGTCATAATGCAATATATTTTACCATCATAGTGAGGTGTCTAAGTGTCCACTGCTTAGTCTTTCTCTATGTGGTTTGATAAACCCAAGCCCAAAGCAAATTAAAAGGTCTGAAATCTAAAACATTCTGAGTAATTACAGATGAAACATTGCATTTCAGAGAAGCTCATGGAGAGTTGCTGTCACCTGAAGCCCCTTTTCTTTGACATCTAGTAGTTAACCTTAAATAAAAAGTGCTTACTGTTTTAGAACCACACATCAAATCATAAAAGCAAGATGTAGAGATAAGACCATCAAACAGTAGTACAAACTGGTAAGAGGCTTCATATCAGCATGTTTAACATGAGCTGTCAAGGACTGTGGCACAAAAAATGCCATTACACAAGGTCTACAACCAACTCGAGGGGCTGAATAAGAACTACACAAAGTTTATGCTTGATTATGTTGGCACTGGAGTGTACATTTTATGATGGCAATAACATTAAATGTTCTTTTTAAACTGGATAAAATAAAATTTGAGGATCGTTAAATATATATATTTTTTTAAATAAAAAAATGGCAACCCATCAGGGTCATTTAATGTGAGTAAAACTGATTTAAAAAAAATAATTCCTTAAAATAAAAAGGAGGGGAAAAATTAATATTCTTAATATTTTAGATTCAATTTGACTTATCCTAAACAAAAAATCGGAAATGTTGCCTTGCGTGACAACTAATCGAAATAAGTGAAAGTTACTAATTGGAAAGAAAAATAAAAATAAAATATATAACTGAACTAAAACCTGCACTAAATTATTTATTAATCTTAAATAGTAATATTAAATAAATTAACAAATAAAACTAATAAAAATTTCAAAAAGCACAAAAAAAGACTAAACAGTTTATTAAAAGTAAAACACAACTGAAAAAATAAAACAATAAAATATAATTCAAAATATTATTAAACTAGTATAGTAATAAAACAACTCAGCCCGTCAGGTTTGTATATTTAGCAGTATAATAATATTTAAATAATAATATCATTGTTTTTTTAAGAATATATGATTATTATAATATTTGTATTATTGTTATATTTTGTTAATATTTAACTGGACCGTTTGTAAAGTGAATTTCTCTTTCTTTTTTCTTTCTTTTTTTTACTTTTTTTATGAAAACTGTTCAGTTTTCTGTGACAAAGTGTTTGTGTTTCATTTCAATGTCATGCCCCAATAAAGAGAATATTTGTTGCCAAGTAGTTCACAAAGCTTTGGGTGGTCTGGCTAATTTGTGGTACATTGTAAAATGCAGCTGTGAACATAGAATAGCGATAACATGAGGGATGTTTACTCATAACTGACAGAAACCAGGAGATTTCTGTCAACAGCTCCCATAATAGACAAAGTGAGCCAATTTAAGCATTCCAGCATAAACTTGCATCTATTCTCTCTGAGAAAGAACATCTCGTGAGTCAGAAGTCTCAGTTACATCTACTTCGATTTCATTTGTTCCACACTCTACTCATTAATAGTGTAAGATGCTATTTAAACAGAAGAGCAGCCACTGCTGTAATCTAATGTATGTGCCAGAGAGAATCAATTATGCATGTTATCTGAGCTATATTAAAACTCTACTATGTCAGCAATATTGTTATCACATATAAATGTTTAAGTAAAAGATCAAATGAAAGATTTTTATTATTATTATTCTCCTCCAAATAAACATTTAAAGAGACATAAGTTACAGGTAAGGTGCACATTTCAAACAATCATCTTGACATCCATGTAAGCAAGGAAGAAGAAAAAATCAGGCACATTGTGGATTGTTTTTTATGATATCCATATTCAATTTTATAAGTACTTAAATGGTTAATTTATACATATCCAACCAAATAGAAACTCCATACGACCTTCTCTACATACACATATGTAAACGATAAATTAACTATGAGATATTAATGGTGGACAAACTGCATTTTTCAAAGGCATTCCACTAAATACATATCCCTTTTCAGACCAATATTAATTTTCATGATAAAACTATATTTTCTGAGATGTGTTAAAGCAAGAGGTTTGTGGAGGCTGCACAACTGCATGCAAGAAAAGCCATGGAGGCATTGAAAATGTTTCTGACTCTTTAACCTGCACTATACGCCTGCTTTCTTTGCATAGCTGACAACAATCAAAACATAAAATCATAAAATAAAGAACTGCTGCATATTCTGTTGTCAGCCTTATAGTAGTATGGTAGACAAAATGTAAAAATAGTATGGTCTGTTTTACTGTGAGGCTTTTCAATGCATTGTTCTATTTGTTTTTTTCTTTGTTGCTAGATCAATTACAGGGTACTCAGTGTCTTAAAAGTGTATGAATGTCATTGCATAGGCACAAAATATCCAATCGAGTGGAATTTATTTTAGAAATATTTAGGAATCTAACTGAAGAAAAAAAAAATAGCTTTATGAGCTTTATGAGAATATTTGCAGTTTTGAAAAAAAGGTCTAGAAACGTTTTTTTTTAGCAAATGCCACATGGTTTGATATTTATTAATGCAATGATATTCAGACAATACGGGGCAGACGTGGCCTAATGGTTAGAGAGTTGGACTCAAAGGTTGTGGGTTCGAGTCTCAGTACTTTGGGAATACTGTAAAAATGTAATCACCAAGGCTGCATTTATCTGATCAAAAATACAGTAAAAACTATTATTTTGCAAAAATAACAAATCGCAATTTAAAGAAAGTAAGTATATATATATATATATATATATATATATATATATATATATATATATATATATATATATATTTTTTTTTTACTGAGTTTACTCCTATGATTTTTAACTCCATTACTCCACTCTTCAGTGCCACATAATCCTTCAGAAATCATTCTTATATGCTGATGGTGAATAAGAAAAACATTCTTTAGTAAATAGAAATTTTGTTTAAAAGAACAGCATTTAATAAAATAGAAATCTTTTGTAGCATTATAAATGTCATTACTGTCACTTTTGACCTATTTAATGCATCCTTGCTGAATAAAAACATGAACTTCTTTAAAAATAATGTACTGACCCTGAACTTTTAAACAGGCAGTGTAGACTGCAGTCGAAACTTCCTTCATTATGTCTGCCTACAGCCGTCAAATTAACTACTCACAGATCATTCTGGTGTGACTGTTCCAGCTTCTAAAGCAGGATGAAATCATAAAGCAAGCCATCCAAAAGATGTCTTCACAACTCAGATATACTGTTGTGTCAAATGTCAGGTGGAATGTCGTAGTCCCAGGATGGCTTACTTAAATAAATACTGCTACACCTCAGCGCTCAGTCTTGAGTGTTTGATCACCAAAATGTCATTGATACTCATTCTGATATTCCCCATTTTCGTAATGATTTGATCCGTGATCTTCATCTGCTTGCATGGTCACCCCTCTCTTCTTCTTCCAGCCTTGCTTGCGGCTTGCGGAGCTTTCTGTGGTTCCATAGGTCTTCTGCTTGGTGGCCAGGGCACTGTCACATTGGGGCTCGGTCTCATCAGCCAGCTCATCTTCCCCGATGATGCCACATTTCTCATCGCTGGTGTTCTCAGGATCAGCCCAGTCCTGCTTCTCACCAGAGGCAAAGATGGCATAGAAGATCACGCCAGTGTAATGCACCATGGAAGCAATCACAAAGACATGCTGCCACTCTAGTCGAGTCTGTTGAGGACAGAGAAAACCGATGAGGATATGCAATATATGTTTGTGTAAATAATAATAATAATAACTTCACTAAACTGTACATACATAATTGCACATAGGCAGCTGTTACCTTAAATATATATTTCTACTTGATCTTACAAATTGAAATATTTTTGCTTTTGTAACCTTTTTTTTACATTATTAAATTTACTAAAATATGATCATTTTGGTTATCTGTGAAAACATTTCTACAGTTGATCACTATAGATCAGTGGTTGTCAACTTTTTTTTCTTTATTTTCTTTAATTTTTTTTTTACTTAAAGGACTCTCATTGATCAAAACAATATTCAAAGGCTCCATGATATAGACTATTTCCAGCATTTCTGTCATAAATTATGACAAAGCTGCTCGTTTTTTAGCAGAAAGAAGGAGTATCGCTTTATTACATTGTATAACCACTATTAACTTTTGGAATTTTCAAGATCTTCAGTTAAAAACAACAGCTATTGAATAGGGGGAAATACATTGTTTTATTTAATTATTTTAATTATATTAAATTTATAGTAATATATTCAATATTGTGTTTTATTATAAATACATTTTCATTTGCATCTTTTAGCATTTAAGAGTTTATTTTAATATATTATAAAACAATTATACATTATAATGTATAATACATAATAATGTATTAATTTAAATAGTTTTTAGTCATCTTGAGGTCCCCTTAAAAGTGTGCTGAGGCCCCCCTAGTTGAGCACCACTGCTATAGATATTCATGTCATGTCAAAAATTCCCCTTATCTAATATTAGGAAAATGACTTCATATTGCAAGAAGGAAGCTATCTGCATGGGATCTCATACATAAAAAAAATCCTTGTGCATTTAGTATTATGTTTTTCTATGTACAAGAATAAGGTGATGAAGTGAATACCTTGTGTTTGGTAAGTGCTCCAACAATGAGGGGGCAAACCATGCCAGACAGGGTACCTACTCCATTAGAGATGCCCATAAGTATACTGGCATAGCGAGGAGCTATGTCCAAATGGTTTACGTTGAATCCTGTGTCACAGAAATACAGAAATACATTTAAGATATTTTCCTGTGTCATTTTAAAAACTAATACTAATACAGGTTGTATCATCATATTCTTTCCACTTTGTTCTTTTACTACAACTGAGTAACCCAAATTATTAATGCTGGAGAGGTGGCATAAGTACAAAGAAAAAGATTACAATCAAACAAAGCCAAATGAAGCAGGAATATGTTGACTGACAATCTGATGACTGACACCTGTCTCATGTGTCACCTGATATCGCAAATCCACTGAAGCCCACTGCCAGGATGAGGAATGAGATGGCCACTGCACGTGTGTGTGAGTACCCGACCACCAGCAGCAACGTGGCCTCCATGCCAAAACCTGTGGACCATGAGAGAAGTTAATGCATGATGTGCTTTAAAAACATAAAAAAGAGTTCAAAAACAACTTTTAAAACTTTTACAAATGCCTCTCACATACAATAATTTTTTGTGTAAACTGTTCCTAATTGTTTTGTTTTTTAAGCCTAATGTGTGTATTTTGGATACCTTCACTTATCCTAATTTAACATGCATATAACTAAGCTGATGGCTCTAAATCAATGGCATGAGCTTGGGACTTTGCATACCTCCACAGTTCATGATTTTGCGCACTGTTGTAGTAGAGAGGATTTTCCTACTCCTCAGATAGTCGGCCAGTTGGCCTCCTATTGGCACAATGATCGTCATCACCATGTGAGGCACCGCTGACAAAATGCCCACCTGTAACAGCCCGACATCATGTAGTTAGCCTATTAGATTGAATTGTACTGTAAAGCACTGGTAGTTAAAATCAAAGATTCTGTAACTCAAAATCCCATCACAGCCCACCTTGCTGATGGGGAAGCCAAAGACCTCTTCAAAGTAAGCTGGCTGACTAATGAGCAGGAGGTAAAAGGTCCAACTACGGCAGAAGTTTGCCACAATAATGGCATAGACAGGCATAGATGTAAAGAATTCACGCCATGGAGTTTTAAATTTCTACAAAGAGAGAAAGAAGAAGTTTTCACAAAGTAGTTTAGGATAATACATGACCATCTTTAACATTAAATGTATTGAATCAAATGCATGAAAGAAGACTTTGGACGACCTCAGTAGTGCTCATTAAACTGGCTCCTTCCCCAATAGAGGTCTCAATGTATGTCCTTTCTTCCTCACTGATGGTGGGATGGATCGCTGGACTGTTATAAGCCAGCAGAAGCCAGAAAATATACCATATTATGCCAAACACACCTGGATATGAGCACAGAACCACACATCTCTGATCATTTTCTGATCATCTGATCTGATCACTTTACACATGAACACTTTCATTCATTCATTCTTCACCAGTACATTTCAAAGGCCTATCCTAAACTCACCATATATATAGAAGACAGAGGGCCAGCCTACATACTGCACTAATATTCCAGCCAGTGGCATGGCTATCACGGCTCCTGCATAAGACCCTGTCAACCAGAACACATACACACACACACACAGGTGTAATTAAGAAAGTTAAATTAAGAGGGAGGACATTAATCAAACTGCAATATTCCCATTACATGACAGTTCAATCATTTGAAGCCATTGTGGGGGATGCCTCATAGCTGCCAGTGGAAAACTGGCATGATTGGTTTGGTTCAGCTTTGAGAGAGCAGAATCAGTGTTGTTCATTTTAATGTAGTAACTTACAAATTAACCTACAGATTCTCATATATTTGGGGGGCTTTTAAGGAATGCTTAATCCAATAATAAAGATTCTGTCATTCACCTAAGTTGTCAAGCTATTAGGACTTTTTAGCAGTAAATAGCAATGCCAGGATTCAAGCCCTTCATCAAACTTGCAGAGTAACAACGTAATCTGCTCAGTGCAGCTACTTCAGACCTCAGCGCAACATGTGCCTCCGCCTGAAGGACAGGCTGGCAGCTGCAGGAAATGAGATTTTAATGAAAAGGTGTCTTAATGTATATTTTATTACTCGGTGCACTTGTAAACCTTCCTGTTTGGCGTAGGCAAGGGTTTTCGAGTGAGGTTTTGAACACAGAAGAGGGTGCTGCTTCATTCGTGTCAACAGAAGAACGCCTCTTTCACATAAAGAAGGTGATGCTGTGTGTAGAGCGTCTTCATTTAGTGGTCACGTCAAGTGCTGTTTGAAGCACAGGTTGTCATGGCACCTGTTTGTTGTGAAAGATGGCTGTTTTAATGCATTTGAGGGGTAATGAGCATTGGAATATAGAGCAACAGACGAATGGTCAATTGGACATTAACTTAAATTGAGAATGATTTTTAAGAATCTATGTCTTGAGTGTTTACTTCTACTGCAGACACCGGTACAGACAGATTTGTATATGGAAGCATTAAATTTAGTATTGAAAGGAAAAGCAGTGAGTGATGAACATCAGGACAGTAAAATATTTTTTTATTTTTAAGTCATATTTTCTGACAGTTATATTGTTATGTTCGTTTTTATGATTGAATCACTTTATCATTTATTAAAATGATTCATTAAAAAACTGATTCATTTGATAAATAAACAAGTGAACCAGCTTAATTCAGAACTGCTCACTACTTTTACTATTCCTGCTTTAGAAATATATGGTAAAATGGTAAGAGCTAGTATGCGGTTGCAAATTCAGCATGTGGTTCTATGCGAATAACTCACTGAATCATTCACTCGAACGATTTGTTCAAACACTGCTTCAGATTTTCTTTAAAGCTATTTTGCTGGTAAAGATAAATACAATGGTAAAGTAAATATATTAAGTGTTTTTTGTAATGTCTGTTTTGTTACGTCTCCTAACCTTTTCAACAAAATATTTGGTCACAAACCTACTCACCACAGAATGAGGTAGTAGCCAGACGGCTTCTTTCCAAAGGAGGAGCCCATTTACTCCACATTCCATGGCAGGCTGGATATGTGACACCCTGAGAACATAATGCACGGTTAGTAGCTTAGTATCTGCTTTCTTTCTTTCTTTCTTTTTAATCAAAATGGGTAATCCTATAGTGACCAATTAATACTTAAAGGAATAGTTCACTCATAACAGTTCAAGTCAGTGTAGGCATTCTTTTCCCTTTTGCGTCTTAACTAAAGAATAAAGTGATGGGTTTGTAATGACATGCAAATTAGTAAATATTGACTGAATTGTCAACAGATTACCAGATTACTGCTTTAAATACACTAAGCATTAGCATACCATTGAAAATAAATATGTAAAATGTAAAGTTATGTCTCAAAAAGTAAATATTTTATGACATGTCTGAAGATGACTGGTCACTGGCGGCCGCTCACCTCCACCAGTCCCTGTAAGATTCGCACAAACAGGACACAGCCATAGTGAACCCTGGCAGCTGATGGAATAAACATGTTTAGGAGTGACGTCAAGAAAATAGCTGCTCCGAACACCCTGAGAAACAGTTCAGAGACATTTGGTAATATTAGTTAATTCTGTTATCATGGATTCCATTTGAAGCAATATAAAAGCGATGCGGTCTTTAATAACTTAGGTTTACATAATCAAGGTTTTGTGGAAAAGCATACACACTCCACACTCGGGATAGCACTTTATTATATGCACTTTATTTTAATGTGTCTTTGTTACAGTGTAATTATACATACATATAAGTACTGAGTAATATTAATTAACTACTGTAACATGGTTAGGGTTTCGATTTAGGTTTGGCTTAGGGTTACTTGCACGTAATTATGCATAATTAATTATTATTATAATAGCAAGAACATGTAACGTGTAACAAGGACACCTTTAAATAAAGTGTTACCGTTATTTTAATAACTGAATTGAATAACACTAACATCAGTTCTCATTCTGACATTAAAACATGATGCAACAGAGCCATGATGTAAAATCAAAATGCATTAGAATTGCATGGAATTGCATGAAACACAAGTGCAACATCCTATTCAATGAATATTAGTGATGTACTAAAATAACTAAACTGAAATAAAAATGAATAACAACTTATAAAAAAACAAAAATGTCAAAGCACACAACAAAATTACTAAAACATTTACTCAAATTACATTGAAAACAGAAAATATGCACACACAAAAAAACTAATAATAAAATATTTGGTAACACTTTATAATAACTGCACACTATTAATAATTAATTAAGCATTAGTAAACAGATAATTCATAATTTATAAAGCATTAATGGACAGTAATAAGCAGTTTATAAATACAGATATAAATGTTTTATTCTTGATTTAAAAGCATATCTATAATGTGTTTAATAATTGTATTTTCATACTTTATTCATGATCAATTTATCATTTCTCAATGAAGTATAGCATTATTTACAAACCAGTTATTTAGGAGTTGCCAGTGATTCATAAGATCACAAGAAATGAAGTAAATTCAGGTAGTTATAAAGCATTTAGTAGTGGTCAGTTAACTATTTATGTGAGCTCATCTAAAGTGAGGAATAGTTATGCCTTGTAAAGCATTTATAAAGGATATTTAAAGGCTGTTATCTTCTAAAAAAAAAAAAACAGAAACAAACACAACACAGTGATACAGAACGTATAAATATGAACAGCCTTTAAATCTCATTTGTAAAAGCTTTACAAGGCATAAATAGTCCTCACTTTAGATGAGCTCACAAAAATAGTTAACTAACAACTACATATGTTTTATAACTACCTGAATTAACCCTGAATTACAGTAGAAATACATGTTAATAAACCATTTATTAACACTATAAGTAACTATTACTATATGTCTGAATAAAAAGATGTATGAATGCACATTTAAATAATTTATTAATCATTTACTTACAATTTCTAAGTGATCTTATGAACCACTGACAACTCCTTAATAACTGGTGTGTAAATAATGCTATACATAATTTAGAAATGATCAATTGATCATTAATAAAGTATGAAAAAACAATTATAAAATACATTATAGATATGCTTTTAAATCAGGTATAAAGCATTTATATCTGTATTTATAAACTGCTTATAAATGTTTATTCATGCTTAATAAATGATTAATTAACTGTTTCCTAATGCTTAACTAATGATTAATAGCATGCAGTTATTATAAAGTGTTACCATGTTTATACAATCCACAGTGGTATCTCAATTATACTAAAACAACACTGTTCTTATGGAACAGATTTTATTTAGCATTTACAGTGGCATGAGTTCAATTTATGATCTTTCATAACCATTTGCAAATTTGACTGGATATCCAACTGGATTGGACTGATCAAAATAAGACATTTTTACCTTTTAAATACATTTTTGCTAATTAATGATCAAAGGTACATTTGATAGATAAGAAAATGCTAGATTTTTTTTTATTCAAAATGTACTTCCCTGAAAAACCCCATCAGTTTGAAAAGGCGTGATGCTACCTAGTGTAGCTACATCACCGGATCACACAGAAAAGAGTTATTTTGGTTCATTCAGTTGTACTTTATCTCCATTTAATCCATCAATCTACTTCCCCTTTTTCCCTCAAAACAGTGTGTAAGTGACACTTGTAATATTCCAGTGGCTGGTGTTTCAGTGAGAGATCTACTGCTGGATCTTTCATTATTAATTCTGTCAGCCACGTGTCCTCTTTTCCTGTGAGGCTTTTATTACAAGACAGCTATCGCCCTTCTAATCAACACAAGGCACAAATTTAACCCTCACAGCCCTGACCGCTGCACTCGTCTGTTCCCTTGGGTCTTCAAACACCTTTCAACAGTGAATGTGATATGAGAGCTATAATATGGCACATACTTCTGCCTTCCAACCGTGGCATGGAGCCTCACCTGTTAGCTGCTAGTTTGTTAGAGATGAAACCTCCAGGGATTTGAGTAACAATGTAGCCCCAGAAAAAAGAGCCATGTATCAATCCCACTGTCTCTGGATCCCAATTAAACTCCGCTGGCTGAAGGAGACAAGAATTAGAGGATACCACGTTATATCATTTATAAAAGACAGAAAATAATAATAATACAAAAAACTTTTGTAGACACATTTCTGTGCATATATAAATTATTTATCACAAGACATGAATAGTTAAATTACCCTTTGAATATGTGTGTGTGTGTGTGTGTGTGTGTGTGTGTGTGTGTGTGTGTGTGTGTGTGTGTGTGTGTGTGTGTGTGTGCTTGTGTGTATGTGTGTGAGTTGTGTAATCCTCCCAATATGTCTTATAACAGGAAATTACAGAAAATTTTGGCCAACTACCAAAAAAGTCACTGATGACAATTCAAGTCAGAACAAAAGAAGATAATCGGCTCTTTGACCTTGAAAGTCAAACGGACTATCTTATATATATACACCTATATACCTTTAGATATGCCCATAATTTAATACAATAATAATTTATATAATTTTATAAATATAATAATTTCTAAATGTATTGCATGTTGCATATTTTAAATGTTGTATGTTGTAAAATGAAAAATTATCTATAATGTATAGATTTGCATATATACAGTCTTAAAGGGATAGTTCACCCCAAAATGAAAATGTTGTCCTCATGTCCTCACCCTCATTTTGTTCCATGACTCCCATTAACCTCCTTTTTTTTTTTTTTTTTTTTTTTCATATTGTGGAAGTCGATAGATACTGGCAACAGTTCTTCAAAATATCTTTTGTGTGTGTGTTCAACAGAAGAAAGACAATCACACAGGTTTGGGACAACATGAGGGTGAGTAAATGATGCCAACATTTTCAATTTTGGGTAAACTATCCCTTTACCTTTGGTATTTTGAAAACCCCTTGTTCTAACTTAAAAAGAGATGAGTGCATGAGAATGGTCATATGGCATTTTCAGTTTATATGTTCCAAGTTTCACCTGCATGACGGCAGTCCCATTGATGTAGACAGTGTTGTTGTTAACCATTTCTACAATGGCTACACCGAGGTTGCAGCGGATGCCAAACGAGATGCAAAAGCCAAGGCCGCTGAGGATGGCGATGATGTAACGTTTGGGGAGGCCAAAGCAGCCACAATCGAAAATAGGTGGGCTGCGATTAGGGGCCGCCACTGGTCGACCATCTTCTGTCAGCTCAATGTTGTCCTCTTCAGCCACATTAGAGCCATCGATTTTCCTACCATAGGTTAAGAATTTGCTTTAGAAATGGCTTGCAGTGGTCAAAAAGAACAAAATAATAATTATATGACTCCATAACTGATGTATAAACCACAACTGGGCCTCTTTTTGGATTGCAAATGTATCTTTAGATTCATTTAGATTCAGTGCTGTTTGCAAGTGGTATACTCATATTTCTGAGTGATGGGTGGACTCAGTTAGAAAGGGGGCCAGAAAAGGTTGCCAGAGTGTGGCAATTGAAAAGGTCACATTGCGTTTGGTGCTCCCTCCATCTCACTGCACGCACCTGTTCCATTACTGAACCTGCATCTTTCCTCTCATCCTCCACCTCACAGGAATTACTTTCATCTGTCTATTTTGAAATGCACACCTGAGTTCTTCCACATACACAGGAAGGAGCCCACTAAAAGCTGTATACTGGAGGTTTGTGAATGGAGGATCAAGAGGAATCATTTCAAGAGCCTGTTCCTGATCTCTGTGAAGCATTATTGTTGCACATTTGAGGTGAAGTCCTGGTCTGGTACACTCTTGAAATCACACAAATAATTTTTTTCTATTGTAAACAATCAGATTAGTAAAAAACATTGTTTCCATATGTTGTTTATCTTTTCCATATCTTTGATTTTAGTAACAGCATGAATCCAGACTGTATAGATTTGTTTAAAATTTCCATAAGATAAAAAAAGGTTAAAGTCAAAAATAACCAATGAATTAAAAGATGTTATCACCTAAACATCACAAAGCCAAGGATTAACATCAACCACTAAAGATTTTACATAATAATGACCCAGTCATGTCACTTTTTACCACAAGAAAAGTAAAAAAAATAATAATAATAATTCCTATTTTATGAATATAAAATCTATTTTTAATAATATTTGTTGCTTCTGGAAATGGCATTGCTCTTAAGCAAATATTATAATACTCTACTTTGTCTTAAACAAATGATGGTGCATTTTATATCTGCTTTTATTCACAAATCTAAATTAAATCATTTGCAATTTAAACACTGAAAAATTAAGTCATTTTTAGAGGTAGGAATGAGAATAAATATTGCATGACTTGTTAAATTATTTAGTGTGCACCCATATATTAATTTTCCCTCTCTATAGTTCTACAAGCTCTAAAAGATTTCATGTCAATATTACAGACACAGGAAATTATTTACATTATCTCACATATAAAGCTGTCTAATGTGCAAGAAATATGTGACATGTATTAGGCTCTAATGTGAAATCTTAAGGTTTTTACTCTCTCCAGATGTATTAGATATTAAATATGTATGGAAAGACCTAGAAAACTAAATAACATTTTTAAATTACTGGCCAAGATACAAAATGAAAATATTAGGTTTGTTCCTGTTAATGTAGTGATATTTCAAGATGCCCATACAAGCAATGATATCCTGTGGCAACATTTAGATATGTATATTTATATAAAAATGCATGTAAGATTTAAGATTTGCTTTGTGTAGAAATACTCTGAAAACTGTTTTTGCAAACATTAAAATATAATATAATCTTTCATAAAATTATACCAGCATCTCTCATCACAATTCTTTGAAAACATAATATAACTCTATATATTGTTCTATATATTCGATTTTATAGTCTTGTACTTTATATGTATAATAAATAAATATATATATATATATATATATATATATATATATATATATATATATATATACATCACAGTCTATTCTTTGCCATTCCTTTTTCAATTATATTTTATGTGGAATATTATTTCTCCCAAAAATTAGCAGCTCAATAAATTTTAAGTTGATTTCACAATTCTAAATCACTTCCCATAATTTAATTCAATTTAATTAAATACCAAAAGCATGATGCAGCACATATATGCAAGCAATCTCCTCATATCTTCCACTTAGTGCTTAGACTCCAGTTCAACTGCCTTCACACTTACTTCTGCAGGTTCCCCAGAGAGTCGCCAACATTGTTCTTCAACTCCTCCTTCCCTGGTTTAAACCTCTCCTTTAGACCCGCAAACCCCCCCAGTGGCATTTCTCCTTCCCTTGCTCTTCTGTCCCTCAAACACTTGTCTTCTCACTCTTCTGCTTTTGCAGAAAAAAAGGAGCAGGATATCCACTAGGCGCTGGTGTGCATCCTCTCCTGTGCTGGACTGAGATGGTCTAGGTGTGCTGGAGGGGAGGAGGAGAGATGCTGAGCCAGAGACGGAACAGAGAGAATGAAGAGGAGGGACTTTAGTTTGGACGGTCTGGGTACAATACTTCATGCGGTTTGGGCTGAGAACATCCAGAAACAAGGCACTAGTTGAAAATGGGGTGAATCCGGTCTTTGGTTCAGTGTATCGGCATTGGGAAAGTTATGCTGGCATACATCAATAATGGAAACTCCGGCGTTCTCCTCTGCTCCCTCACAGACAGTGACAGAAGATGCCAAACACCTGCCTCTTCTCCAACCCCTCCCTTCTTGGTCTTACCCATACGAAAGCAGGGCAAAGAGAGTGACTAGCAGAATTCATTAAATATTGACAGCGAAGTCAAGGATCGCAGGCTCAGGGTTGTATGATATGAGCAGGTGTAACAAGACACTGCGTCTTCTAGTCCCAGTCTAACCCTTATCCCGAGGAACAGTTCTTGGGGTTCATGGATCAAACGTATTACCGTCAACAACCAGAAACTGACATAAAGGTTCAAACTGTGAGGGCCGTTGCACTGTAGCTGATGCACAAAAGTCACACTTGCAATTTAATTCTATTGCTTTTAGAAGTAAAGGGCTGCACCTTTTCCCCGTGAAAGCCTCTTTTACGCAATAATCATCAAAAATGCAGTGTGCTTTAAAAATTCAGATATTGAGGTCTAAAAAATTCATTGGTAGTCTGCACGGCTCGCAGGCTGTGTTTCACTGATGCCTGTTATAGAGCCTCAATAGTATGTTTGAATAAAATCTGAACCTTCCTCAATGAAGGTCTGCCATTCGGTGCAAGGGCCTGAATAACTGAGAGAAACAAGGACTTAGTATTTTCCACAATCAAAATGAAGATATGCATCATGCAAATTAAGGTTCTTGACCTACAAAATGTGAAGCAAAATAATAATAATTATACTAATAACAATAAAAAATATATAAAATATAATTATAATAAAAATGTAATGTTAAAGTGTTGGTTTGGAATAAACTCTACACTGTGGGTTGGTTTAACACCTGCAATTTTAATTTACGGTAGAGTGGGGGAAAACGCCCCCTACTGTTTTTCCCCAAAATAACCACTGGATAAAGTCAAGATACATTTTTGTTGTAACAAGAGTGATGTTGAAGTATTCATCATGAAGCTTACACTGCTGATATATACCTGAGAGAAAATGGATTCCACAGTAAATTATCTCATTCTCAACTGAAGGAAAAAATGCTGTGGAATATCACAGTTTATATGATATGAGAATAGTAAGGCCTGTAGATATTAAGTTTAGATACTATGTTATAAAAAAAAATAGATTTTTTTTTCAAAGCCATTGTTTTTCCATCAAATGTATTTTAACTAGTTTGATGAATACAAATATTTGGAATTTAATAAATTACTCGAAGTTAGCATCAGGTAGCTAGTTAGCTTGCCAGATAGCATAAGCTAAAACATTTTTGTAATTCAGAATATTTTGAAATTGATAATTATAGTATATATTATTAATATTAAGCTAAAACTGCCTGTACTCTGGTTTTGCTGTAAATGTATAAAGCAAATTGTTTGTCAGTCTAGGGGCATTTTATCCCACCAAGTCACATACTTTTTTTAATCTGCTGATTTAAAAAAAAAAAAAAAAAAATTATGAAAAGGTGCCACATCACTGACCCATAAACTTTTATTAAAGTTGTATATTACATATCGATAGTATTGTATCTTAAAAGCAAAGACTGGTCCAAGGCACTTCTGTTTTTAAAGAGTAGAGTGACATCTAGTGGATCACAGGAGCCAATGTGCAGCTGCCAATGTGATTTAAAATGTAAACATCACACACACACACGTATGTAAATCTTTGCTGCCCAGCCTGTTTTCCTCTTTGCTAATGCATCATACAGGTCGAATTAATGGAGCAGTCGCCACATAAAGTATTCAACTACATTATTGAATATTATGTTTTCTGTTTGTAATATCTTTCCGTGTGAGTTTGCTTTTCCTGTTTCTCAGTTTCCACAACTTATGCTTATGGTTGTATGATTCTCAGGGTTTATGATTCGTCATTATGAGGGCTTTTTAAAAAATAACAATAATTAGTATAGAAATAAGGGAAGCTGAGCAAATGTATATTGAAAACATTTGAATGACTTCTCTAAAACTGGAAATAATCCTTTTTTTAAATCACTTATAAGCTACTTCTGTGTTTCATAGAAATACAGTGTTAATAATAAAACATTGCTTTTCAAAGCACAGTTGTGTTGTTATAATACAGTCCGTTGCAGCTACATTAATGAGATTAGATTACCTGCGATCTTTAGACACCAATATAGGAAAATAAAAATGATTAAGATGCGCAAGTCTTGTCCACTAGCTGGCGATAGTGTTTGTCTTTTTCTTTCAGAGTTGGTTACTCAAAAGTTTCGATGCAAACAGGTGAAAGTAATCAGGACAGATAAAAAGTTTTTGGATTCAACCAGCATATATATATATATATATATATATATATATATATATATATATATATATATATATATATATAAAATAAAAAATATTAAAAAAAAAAAAAAAATTGCAAAGACACATTCATAAAATGTACCCATACAATATATCAAACAGAAAAGAGACCATACATTTACAATGGTGATTAAAGTCAGTATAAAAACAGATGCCACTTTTGAGAACAGTCTTTTTTTTTTTTTTTTTTTTCACGTGACAAAAAATACATATACAGTTTCTCTAAGCAAAATAATTAAAGGCCGCCATTGTGGTTTATGGACCAATATACTTATTATTTAAAAGTTATTATCATTAAATTAATAAAAGAAGGATAGCGTAATTCAGTTTAGTCTGTTACAACATGAAATAGTTCATGTCTGACTGGCAAGCTTCTTAAAAATAAATATTTAGGCTACCAGTAAAAGTAGTTTCATTTGTACAATATGATCGGTTTACTCAAAATAAACCGGTAAAACTGATTGCCACAACGAATAAAATAATATTTGAAAAGTCATTCACGAAATTTAAAACGTCATTGTGACTTCCTTTTGGAATTATATATATATATATATATATATATATATATATAAAATTATTATTTTTTTTTTTGTAGTCTACTTGACACACATTTACACGGTATGTGTAGCCTAGACTGCAACTGCAAGTATTTCTAAACTATCTGAAATTGTTGAAGACAGACAAATATGGGAATTTTAGAGATACTGAAACAAAATTATTAAGACTAAATCTATTTAAAATATATCAAATATTTTGACACTTTTAAACAAATCAAATAGCCTAATAGTTTTTGGTATGTTTTTTTTTTTTTTTTTTGTAATATAATTTACTTATTTCAACAAATCAAGTACATAGCTCATGCCTCATTATAAGACATAGCCCTATATATATATATATATATATATATATATATATATATATATATATATATATATATATATATATATATATATATATATATATATATATATATATATATATATATATATATATATGATGGTGCACGAACTGAATGCGATCTGGTCGCATTACATTGCTGCAATCGAGAAGATGACTGACCAGCAGCCGTTCCGTTCAGTACCGCATACCGCCATCGCATCGGTGACCGCATTTTTCTCGGCTTGCATAACATATCGCGTGACTTACTAGGTTAGTAACGTGAGGGAACGGACAACAGAGAAGGCGGTGTTGATGGTAGGAGGAGATTGTGCGTCGACGTCTTCCGCGTTTCCCCGGATTTCAACCACTGTCCTGATTCCATCGTGTCTTCTCCTTGCACGTTTTACGCTCAGCCCACCCTCCCAATTGAGTTAGTTGTAAAGAAAAAAAAAACAATTAAATAAATTATACAGGACTCAACGCCCCCCCTTTCCCTTCACCTCTCCTCTTTCTCTCCCCACTTCGCAAATAACTAACATTACCACCGCCTTCGTTCTCCACATGCAGCATCGGAGTCCAGGGCCCCGGCGCACCGGCTCCAGCCATGTCGGCGAGGAATACAGCGGCTGGCGGCGGTGACGGAGCGGTAGGGGAAAAGACAGGTAACTCGCCGCTTAGAACAACAGAATAAACAAGTTAGCCCACCCTCGACGGGTCCGCTTGAAGCGGAGAGAGCTGCTGCAGATTGCGCTGAGTGCCGGTGGAGGAGAGGGAGCTCTCGGTGTTCCCCGCTGATTGGTTTGCACACTCGCGTTCGCAGCGAAACTAGGTCAGTAGTTCAGTAGAAGCGAACTCTAGCAAACACGAGCAGAAGGCGCGTTGGAACCGCTCACAGTGGCATATTTGCGGCTTTAACTCGGCATTTAACCCTATATTCAGTTTTTTATGTGACTGACAAATGCGTTTTTAAGACGTAGTATGTAGTATGTTGGGGTGTAGGTATTTTTAGGAGGCCTTTGGCGGATTGTTTGCCGTCACATTCAGTCAGATGTAGCTATGCTAGGATACTTCTTTATATGTTTTTATTGGTGTATTCGTTGCTACTGTTAACTTTTTCTTTTGTATGTTTTGGGGAACTGTCTTGACATGCTAATTTTTGTTTGTGCCATGTGTTGTTCCTGGTCAAAAGTGACCAAACACCTAAAATATTATTTATATATATATATATATATATATATTAGTAAAATAGACCTGTTTATTTTTATAATTTGTTCAATCATATTTTTTTATTTTGAGAGTATTTTATGATGCTAATTAATATTCATGCAATAATTAGGCTAAATTATAATGTTTTCCCATTTAATTTTATAAATAAAATAATATTTTTGTATTATTTTTCAATTATGGCAGTATTTCATGTTAAAATAGAGACAATTTTTGAAAGGAGAAATTTAGACTTTCTCAAAGTTAACTTTTTGTAAAGGTTTAGATTCTTCTGTTTGAGATGTCAGTTTTTGCTTTTACATTACAAAAACATTTTGCGATACAGGTCAAACCAGAACGCAGAGAAAAACATTTTATTACACACAGCATAAAAATTAAACAAACATGTAACAAAGTGAACTGGAATGCTTTATCAGAGGATAATCAAACTGATTTCAAACTCTTATTTGAGGCTTCTGGAGTGTGTCTGTTTTGCAATCTTGATATTTTAGAGTGTCACCCTTTCTTTGCTGTGCACTATTTTTCTGCATCGATAATGATTTGTAGATTGTACACTCAGAAAATTATCTGTATTTTTATATATTTCCCATTTATTTCCAACGGTGGTCATTTCTGACCATGAACAACAAAGGTATGACATAGCACATAGACAGCTATAAGTAATTGAGTTTCGTACCACTCCGATGAAGTAGCAAAACATTTTTTTATTTTTTTTTATCTAAAATGACAGAACAGCACCACAGGGTTAAATATATTTTTCTAAACCTCCACTGATGATCAAGATAACATTTGATCTCCGAAAAAATGCATCAAATCAATGGTTTATTGTTTTTACCGTCATGGCCAAAAGTTTTGGCAGTGATTTAAATTTTGTGTTTTGCAAAGTTTGCTGCTTAAGCTGTTGTGGTGTTCATTCACATTGCTTCGAGATTGTGTAGAGTGATCAGATGCATTTTAAATGACTACTGAAAAAAATAACTTTTCACAAAAAAAATAATTTCACTGTTTTTGATCCGGACACAAAATGACCAGCTAACATTAATTGACTAATAATATCGGCAGCAAATGGTGAAAGTGTGCATGAGAACTAATTAGGTAAAATCACTAACATACTAATTAGATTGAAAGAGCAGACTGAATGCTATACAAGGAGGGAAGAAGGGCTTCTAGTCATTGTGTTCTTGTTAGCATTTATTACCTCCAAAGAAACGTGCAGCCATCATCGCTTTGCATCAAAATGGCCTCACATGCAAGGAAAATGCTACAAAGAATATTGCACCTGAAAGAACCATTTACCGGATCATCCAGAACTTCGAGGAGAGAGGTTCGACTGCAGTGATAAAATCTTCAGGACATCCCAGAGTGTCTAGCAAATGCTAGGACCGTCTCTCCTGAGGGGTCAGCTACACAATCGTGTCTCCAGCAGCGCAGAGCTTGCTCAGGAATTGCAGCAGGTTGGTGTGAAAGCATCTGCACATGCAGTGACGCCAAGACTTTTGGACAACAGCCTGGTGTGAAGAAGTGCAGCAAAGAAGCCACTTCTCTCCAAGAAAAACCTCAAAGTCGGACTGAAACTGCAGGAAGCGCACAGATTGGAGGGCAGGGGCTGGATTCACAAATAAATTCCACTAAGTTTGTAAGAAAGTTCTTAAGTGCAGTTCTTATAAAATTCTTAAGTTGTCTTATTTGTTTTCTTAAGAAGATAAGTCGTTATCTGAGTAAATACATGATGCACTGATAAACTCGCACTTTATTGTCTTTTAGCACTTCCTGCAGATTACCCTCATAATTAAAATAAGCATGCACATTATTTTCCTCATGAGGTTTACTGGCACTCAGCTATATGTTTCCACTCATTTTTGTGCTCCCATCCCAGTGAACGCTTCAGAAAAACTGGTGCATATCCTATTATGTGTTGCGTAGCTAGTGTTGTTGTAATGCTTAAATATAACAATAAATTTGAAATAACACCAATACATTCATTAAAATAATTATTACTGTTTGGAATTTAAGACAAATCTGGGGCTGTCCTAAATTTTAGAAGTTATTTACGATGATTTTTAAGAAGATTCTTTTCAAGAATTTGAATTCTTTTCAAGCTTTGTCTTAAGGGCAAGAAAAAAAAAGATAAGAATATTCTTAAGAAGATTTTATAGGAATACAAAATATTCTTAACTTTTTTTTTCTCAAGTTAAAAATGAATAAGAAAATGGCAGTTGAGAATAAATTTCTTCAAGAATGTGAATCTGGCCTAAAAGACTGGTGCAAAGTTATTTTCTCTCATGAGGCTCCCTTCTGACTGTTTGGGACATCTGGAAAATCGATTGTTCTGAGAAAAGGTTAATGCTACTGTGACGTGCCAACATTGAAGCATCCTGAGACCATCCATGTGTGGGGTTGCTTTATAATAATAATGTTATAAAAACGTCCTGCAAGAGGAACTTCCTCCAACAATCCATGATCAATTTGGTGGTGATCCATGCAATTTCCAGCATTATGGAGCACCATGTCACATAGCAAGAGTGATAAAGAAGTGGCTCGAAGATCATTACATTGAATTTTTGGATCTGTGGCCAGGCAACTCCCCGGATCTCATTCCCATAGTGAACCTGTGGTCAGTATTCAAAAGTCAAGTGGACAAGCATAAGCCAACAAATTGTGATCAACTCCGGATTTAATAAGGCAAGAATGGGTCGCCATCAGTCAGGATTTATTATATATAATAATGCTTATATGCTTATCATTGTTTTTTTAGTACCATAGACACGTGGGAAAAATATTCTACGAATACTGAAGCAGCAAACTTTGCAAATCACAAAATTTGTCACTGATAAAACTTTTGCTCATGACTGTACACTTGCGTATAATGGTGGAAATGATAAAGAATATTACTGTTCTGTTTTTTATTAATTTTTTTGGTTGTTCAGGTTCCTTAACAAAGTTAGCCACGCTTTTAGTAATTTTGAGTGTAAAATATATAGAAATACAATTAAATATTTATTGTATGTACGGTATGCTCTCAGAATTCTGTTCAACACAAAAACGCAGGAATTATTCATTACAATTGTAGTGACTATTTAGATAATACCTAAATGCTGTTGGGCATACCTGTATATTAAAGGGGTGCTATTACGCTTTTTTCACTTTTTCAACTTTAGTTAGCCTGTAATGTTGCTGTTTGAGCATAAACAGATCAGCGAAGTTACAAAACTCAGTCCAATTTAAAAGGATAGATTTTATTTGACAGAAATCACTTTTCAAAAACTACAATGAACGACTAATTTGTACTACAACGCATATTTTCCTGGATTTGTGATCTCACAAAGATCGACGAATGAGATGCGACCTGGTTGAGCTGCACTAGAGAAGGCAACGGGTGTTTTGACTATGTCGGAGACCACAAGTCTTTCCAAGACAGACGAGCTTAGAGTTGTTACAATCGCCTGCTTTAAATCATGCTCAAATTGATTTGATTATGAGGCAATATTTACACTGAAGCTTGCAGCAGGCTGCTTTGGTAAGAGGCAGAACATTTCCCGACCTGGTGTCTAGTGCCAAGTATAGGTCTCTGCAGGAAAGTAATGGGAGTTACCAGATCAGGGTGTTTTTAGACCATGATACCTGATTGGCTGACGTAATAGTGATGGTAGGTTTAGGGGTGGGGTAAGGTAAGGGGGATCATTTTGATTGCATGATTTAGAAACACCCAGCAGTTTGAAAACACCCACAAGGTCATAAACGCCCACTTTTGCTCTGCAGAGACTTAAGTCTCCCAAGTGCTGTCAATCACAACACTGACTGACCCAGCTAGCCAATCACAGCACAGACTGGCCCAGCTAACCAATCACGACACATCTCGTATTCCAGAATCCGGGCCTTCATTTGATACAGGAACTATTTGAGCCTTTCATGCCAGACAGGGGAGAGAGGTATTGTAATAATGTAAAATATGTGAAAAATAATGTGTTTTTCGAACAACCTAGTATGAGAGCCTGTTCTAGTACACCTCCAAAACATATAGGAGCCAAAACATGAATAAAAATAGTAAACCAACATGAAATGTTATTTAAGATATTTAATCAAATTACTCCTATCATTTATGTATTACCACAAATTTAAATGTGTATCTTTAACACATTGCAATGACCAACTTATCAGAACAAGTATTTTAAGACCTGACAAAATGAACAACTTGCAATTTCAGGTAAGCGAGTCAATTAATCAATTGATCAGATCATAAGTGCTTTAAATTTCCAAAACATCGGTTCACAAGTAATTCGTTCGGAAATCAGAAGTTTTTGGTTCTCAGACATGTATACATTAATGAATGCCAAACTTTTAATTTATGCATTTAGCAGAATAAATCATAATTTATTTTGTTTATTCTTGTTCTTTAATATATGTATTAATATAAACTCTATTGTTCTACTTCAGAAAGTTTATTCTATGTATTAACTTTACTGTATGTATTGTATGTGACAGTCAGTGTTTTTTTTTTTTTTTTGGAGGTTACAAATACATTGTCTAGTACAGATGCCTTTTCCTTCGTGAATTCAGCCTCGTTTTTAATGAGTGAAACTGCCTGCTGTGACGTAAATGGGAATCATAAGCATTGTGAGGTCATAGTGCTGCCTGATCTAGTCTGATTTCTTGTAACGTGACTGTTGTGTAATATGTAGGTCAAACTCGGCACACTTGTAGGCCAGAGCTGTGATGGCCTCCTCTTGCTCGGCGTTCCTTTCTCTCTTCAGCCTAACTCAATCAGTCAACCTTTGCATAACTAGCCTATAAACACTCTGAAACAAAGCTGTTCACTGTTATAGGGGTAGTTGTGCTTTTAATTCTTGTTAAAGTGTGTAACCTAAATCTGCTGTCAGTTTGGTTCGTCTCGTGACAGACTCCCCCCTCCCCCCAACACTGAAAAACGTGACTGGAATTTATGGACTCATCTGGAAAGTATGTCTCTTAGGTAACTGGCCTTTTGGGTTACAGATTCCAGTCCATTCAGTGATAGGTGTTTTTTCAGGTCAATTATTTACTTTCTGACCCGTCTGGTAAATTCTGGCAAAGCTGATAAATAAAATGCACTTGTCCTGGTAAATTATCTGTGGAAATTATTTGTAGGTGGGAAAAGACAGCATTGTATGTTAACACGTTCTTCATTTATTTATTAATGTGAGTCTTACCTCTGATATAAATATATGTTATAACGGAGATTATAAAGTTTATCAATTGCTATTAAAATGTAAAAAATGGAGTAAATAATAATAAAATAATAAAAACATTGAATGAAATTCAAAAGTCTATGCCAGTTTTGCTTATGAGTGGTAAGTAAACGAAGATAGTTTGTTGCACGAGATTGAAACTTATGTTTATGTATCAACTTATGTATCACTTTTATTTTTACATTTAGATAAATCAAGAGACATTAATATTGAATTAACAACAAGTATTTTTTTTCTTTAAAGTGCCACTATTATGCCATTTCTAAGATTCATAATATTGTTTTGGGAGTACAATACGTTTACATGCATGCAATGTCAAAAAACACTTATTTTCTCAGAATATGCATTTAATATCACCTCATTTTCCAACAATTCTTAAACGACTCGTTCAAAGCAGTTCAAAGATTCAATCTCTCTAATCCTATCCTTTCTGTGAGCCTACTCTGCTTTGATTGGTCAGATGGCCCAGTCTGTTGTGATTGGTCTACTGCTTAAAGCATTTGTCGCCCATTGCCATAGTTCCGTTTTTCGCCCCAGTGGAGCCAGCTGGGCCAAATAAACTCAGGCTGAACCGTCTTTCAAGAGCAAGTGTTTTGTGAATTCTGCGTTGAACTCCTCGAGTAAAATGATGGGAACACAAGAAAGATTGAGGAGGTTCTGCTGAGGTACAATGGAAAAAATGAGTTTTAACCACTGATTCTTTACACCCTCATCTTTCGAAAGTGAAAATAAAGCAAATTTACTTTCAGAGCATGGGAAACAGCTTCTTCTCCACATAATGTTAACCACACAAACAGGAAACTGTGTTTTAGGGAGGGTCAAGCTGTTCGCAGCCCTCCAACGTAAAACATTGTGTAAAACAACGTTGCCCTGTGATGTTTAGCCATCACAGAAGTGGGATTTAAAGTACTGATGACTCATTTAGGCTGTTTAGGGTCGATTCTTTTTTTTAGGAGACAATTGTGTTTATTGTGCAACTTTGCAGATTATTTACATTCACATGTAGCCACATTATATACTGCATGAAAGTGAAATGGTATAATAGGGGCATTTTAAATGGGAGAATTATAAGTTTATAGCTTATGTTTGTAGTGGTTATAGCCATTAATTAATTGCCTAATTTTTAAAATAATTAAGTGTTCTTTTAAAGCAGTCAGTTGATAAATTGCCAGCTGCTGAGGCAAGGCACTTTTGTAATTTTTTGGAAAAATGAGGTCACTTGTTTTTTTTTTTTTGTTTTTTTTACTAATTTGTCATGGCTAGAGATTTTTATATTTAAGACAAATTTCTTGAGTGATTCAGTCTAAAACTGAACTGAAAAATAGAACTTATCATGACATTGAGTCATTTTCACTACATTAATATGGAGAAGTCTGAAATTAACATTATTGCTGCGTTGCTTTTGTTGTACAGAAAATCCACCATTCAATGCCACGATGCTTCAACCGAAATCATTTGTGGTTTTTAATAACCTAGACATTAGTAATTGACATTCATGCTTTAGTAAAAGGACAGTACCAGTGCTTAACTATGGGAAGAATGAACATGGTTTTTCATCTGAATCATCAATCATTTGATGTGAAATGTTAAAAAGGCACAATGCCATTGTCAGCTGCACAATTTATTAGCAACCATAGCCATTTCTTTTTTGAGCTTAAACCAATAATGTAAATGCAGACATAATAAATGTAGTATATATTGGTTGTCTTTTTGGAAAAATTGATTGTGATTGGCCAATCGCACAATATTTTTGTATGATAAGTGCCAAACTTGTTTTTAACATAATTTCAGCTGAAATCAATATTTGATGTCTATTTACTCTATATTTCATTTATTATTATATATTTGTTTTTGTAAGTAGCAATTTAAAGGTGCGGTAGGGAACTTTTGACGCTCTAGCGGTTAATAAACAGAACTGCTTGCGTCTTGCAGAAGAACATCGTAGCCGGAACTACTTCTCTCTGTTTATGTCTATGAAGAATCACAAAGGTACTGGGTTAATCCGCCGCGGTACCCCCGAAGCAATCTAAAATAGTCCGAATATAAACACTTATTATAGGTGCACCCTAGTGATTCAGGACAAGCCAAAAACACGGTTTGGAAAATGGATTCATGGTGTACTCGCTTATTATATAAATTTTTCTACATTTTGAACACTAACAAAGTTACGGACCACAGCTCTGATTGGTTGTTTCTTACCGGGAGCGGTCTGTAACTACAAATGGCAATATGACCACTGGGGGGAGCCAGAGGATTTTTTTTCACAGATTATCGGTCTCATATTCTACTGTCAGGACATAATGACAGGTTTAACAAATATGTAAAAAATATATATTTACAAAAGTTACCTACTGCAGCTTTAATAATTAGAATAATCTGCAGTCAGCCAGGCAAAAATAAACACCTCCAGGCTGAAACCAGACCCTCTGCTTTATGTTGACGTCTTTAGTTTAGTGACTGAATGATTGTATGCAATTTCATACTTAAGTTTTTGTGTCACAGATGATAAAATACTTATTTTAAAATAAGTTACAGCAGCTGAGGCGATGTAACTGCTATCGTGATGTCCCATTTTGAAGATAGAGAAGAGGACTGATAGCATGGCGTTATGGGCTGTTTAAGGTCAGGCTGCATATCATAAATCATTCTCTACTCGCAAACCTCATATATGCCTTGGTGAGACATTTAAATAATAGAATTTGCTAGAGCATGCAATAGATCACAGAAAACGCTCTTATAATTTTACAGGAGACATAAGAAATTGTGACATCAGTAGTTACAATTAAACCCTGTATTCAACTATTTGTCCAACATTTCACTTAACAATAAATTTAATACTTAACAAAGAGATGTAAAATACAATTAAAGTGTTGTGCCACAAGTGTGCAAAAGCTAAATTCAGTGGAATCACTGACCTACTTTCACACTCTTTTGTCACGTTTTTTTATTGCACAGCGTTTGACGTAAATAAATTGAGTTTGGACATGTTTCTCGTGCTGCTCTATGGTAACAGCGCAAAGTGTCATGAATATTTACCTCACCCAATGACATGATAATTCATCTCTGTGATAACAAGTAGTGCTCACATCAACTGTCTTTCCAAGTTATTTAGACAGATTATCTATTAACATGTGGGTGCGTATTGCTTTCAAAGACATTTAAAGCGTATAATTACACTTTAAATGCACTTGTTTTGAGAAAGAAGTAGGTAAGGTTCAGGTGTTGAGTGCATGGCTGTAGCCAGGGTTTGGAAATTATTGAGGGGTGGGGTACAAATACAACTCATTTTATCCACAAAATACTTAAGAGACAAACATGTAGATGTTTGTGAAATACCTTTTATCTGTTTTGGGGGGATGAACATTGTACCACAATTATACCATATTTATTGCATCAAAATTAGTTTATACTTTATAGGATGGGGTGGATCATTTTATCAGTTGTTTATTATTCATGCAACAGTACATATAACTGTAATCGTTTTCATCAATAATCATTGCTATATAGATAATAACTTTATCTAGTGCACTTATGAATGCCTGACTTTGTAAAAATGTAACTACTATACTGAATGCAATAGCATAGACTTAAGTTCTTCATGACTAGTGTTTTCACATTTAATTTCATTCTCTAACCCATAGACTAGTGTAGCCTACTTATTTATTATTTATTATTTATTTTATTTAAAGTTTATTTGACGGGGACAAACGCTTAGAACATTGCTTAATAAAATACAAAGTAGATGCCATGCATACAGGTTTATAGCCATGACTAATTTGCAACCCCCGTACCTGTTAAGGCATGTAAAATTCAAACAGAAATTACAGAGTAATTGAATTAAAAATTATAACTATTAAAATACTGTACATACAATAAATACATCCCATACATAAAATAAGATATGGGCTTAAATAGATGTAGAAATCTTTATAAAACAGAGTCTAGACACATTTAACTATATATATATATATATATATATATATATATATATATATATATATATATATATATATATATATATATATATATATATATATATATATATATATATATAGTTATATATATATATATATATATATATATAGTTATATATATATGTGCATGCTATGTCTGTGCACGCTAACATATGCAACTCTATGTTTGTATGCATTGACTGTACAGGATAAAACAAAATGTTCACAGAGTTGTTTCAGTTTCAGCCATTGCTTTAAATGTGTATTAAAAACCTTGAGTTCTGCCAGTGTTTTAATTTCTGCTGAAAATGATGTCTGACCAAATGTTGTTCTACGTTTTGCGGCTATACAGTTTCCACTTGCTGTGCCTCTGGTTCTTATTCCACTCTTTTGTTTCTAAACTAGGATCTAAACACACTAGGATTGTGCAGATAGACAGTAGTATCGTGTATCGCCTTTGACGATAGCAAGATGATTATTATTATTATTCTTATCACCAGGCTAATATTATAATCTAATAATAAATATTGTGGCCATTTTTATTCCATATTTTTTCCTGCGTTTTTACAGTGTTGCATGTTATAACCAATTACACACAATTACGTTGGGTTTATGAATGCAGTGGCCAATCAGAGGCATTCAGATTAGTCATTGTTGAAACACCTGAGCAGTGTTGCCAGGTCCAATGTTTTCCCCTGACATTTGCCTACTTTAACACTTCTGCCGTGGGTTGTTTTTCTTGTCCGCGGGTTGAAGCAACTTCAATAACGTGGTATTTAGCCCCTACGGGATTTTTATAGATGGAAACCCACCATCTACCCCGGAAACACAATTGGGCTGGTTTTGGGGCTGGGTTTCTTGTGAAAAAATGGCATCTAAACAACAAGGTGCCGATGTACATGTGATTTAAATATAGGTTTATTCATCATAATGTGTAGACCGTTTCACTGATTATAATAGGAGTGTTTTTTTTTTAAATGCATTAAGTCACTCTAGACTGAATTTAGTGTTGTTCTGTGATAATGTAACTTTAAATGTTATTTGCTTGTTTTGTGTAGCTGCTTTTTGAATAACCAAGTAAGCATATAATTAGTAACTTACAATGTTTTTATTAAGTTACGTTAAATAAAAATTCACTAATATAAAAATAATTGATATGACATCCATATTCTGCTTGACTAATGTGTTGTTAACAAATAACTCTAACATACATTAGGCTGCTTTTAGTCTTACCCAGATGTTGGTCCACTATCACTATGTTAGGATATGGCCGAGCACTAATGTGTGTACACACGGCAGTCAGAGGAGGATGTGCAGATCCAGTTCAGGGCCTGATGATTAATATAAACCAAAACTGAAATTGAACTGACAATTTTTCTTCCATCATTCATTTGACAAAGTCATTTGCCTTTATATGCAACAATAACTATGAATGCGGTTCAGTGATTTTTGCCAAAAACCAAAAGCCTTTTTAACCAAATGGATGCATGATCTGATCTTAGTTTTTGACAGTGCTGTTTTGTCCTCAATAATGGAGGCTGGATATTATGTAAATATAAATAGATACACCTCTACAAAGGCTTCTTTTAAAGCTTTGTTTGTACAGAAAGCCGAAGACCATACCGTATATTAAAACGAAGTCTTGTACTCCTTGTCTGAGCAGGCCTATAGATGTGCATAAAGGAAGTTCTTGCGAAGGTGAATTAGGTTTTCTGTATTGTGCTCGTGGTCAGAAAGCCTTAATGAGGCAAGTAGTTCACCGTAAAGAACCAGGTGTAAACTGGGTTTCTGGGTTTTAAGATTACACTTTTAAGACTACTTTCACAAGATAAGACATAATTTCCTGTAGTATCACTCTGAATTCACACAAAAATCCTTTGTTTGTGCGCCGATTACAGATGGTCTGATTCTTCAGATGTCTGTTATGAAATCTATTCCACGGTGCCCTGGTTCCAATATGTAGCACATTGTTGTGTTTTGGCACGTTTCTTTTTGTCACTTTACTCTAATAAATCCCTCCCACCATTGGCAGGAGACGCATTAGAGGAAGAACCCCAGGGCCTCTCTGTCTCTCTGTTTGGTTTGATGACCCCCTCCTCAGCCGCCGGCATGGCCTCGGGCATAGAGATGCCCAGGAAACGGAAAGGCAGCATGGACAACCTGTGAGTATATTTATACGTTTACATATTTACATTTGTCTCTAGAAGCTGGCTGGTTGACAAAAAAAAAAGACAGTAACTGTAAATATCACAATATTGTTGTTTTTGTAGTAAGAATAAATTAAAGATTGAATGGTTTATATATTAAACAACAGTTTGGTAATGCATATTTGTATATAATCTATTTATATACATAAATCTTATGCTAAAGAATAAAAAACTATTTTTTAATAATTATTCAGAAAAATTAAAAATAATTACTTAAATGATTGAAAAGTTATTTACATTTATTTGTTCAAGTGTGTGTGTGCGTGCGTGTGTGCATGTAAAATTAATACTGTTATTTGCCATAGACAAGAATGTTAAATTAGTAAAAATTGACATTTCTAATGTTCAAAAGATTTTTCAAATAAATCCTGGTATTTTGAACTTTACATCAAAGAATCCTGGAAAAATATATCACAAAATGTATATTAAGAAAAATAAGAAATCATTCTTGAGGACCAAATCAGCACATTTGAATGATTTCTGATGGATTATATGGAACTGGAGACTGGCGTTATGACTGCTGGAAATTCAGCTTTGGCATTACAGGAATATACTATAATATAAAATAGAAAAATCATTTTAAATTAATAATATTTCACAATTACTGTTTTTACTGAAATAAATGCAGCTTTAAAATTTTAGGTTTTTCATTATTATCTAAAATTGAAATGATTATTCTCAGAAATCATTTATTTTCTCTTTTTATTTGGAACCTGTTTGACACAAATCAAAAGTGATATTTTATTCTAAATAAGTCAGAGTATTGAATAAGTGTGATTTTATTTCTATATATATATTAATATATATATATATATATACACACACTTGCCTGTGACCACCTAGGCTTAATTCTTATTGATGTGACAAGTGATTTTGTACAGCCGTATTATTTGCCTATCTTTGCTGCTTTGATTTTTGCATTAATTCCATGTTTCTTTGTGATTAAAGTAAAATCCTTCCCACATAAATGTCTATGTATGCTATATGTCCTCATACCACCCAGCCCTAGTGTCTTGAAAAAGTTTGTGTGTGGGTAAGAGAATGTAGCACATAAATAGTTGATATTGGTATTTCATAGCTCGTTTGTATGACTAATATCCTCTTGTTTGGCCTGTAGGCCCATGTCCTGCTTTTCTGAATGAGTCTAGATGCGTTGGGAAGGAAAGTGCGTGGTCTGTGTTTAACGTCCTGTGATAATCATGGCAGCATTTCATTCGTCACTTTAATCATCTCGCCGCTTTGTTTCCAGGGAAACAAAATCTGCATCAAATCTAGAGGAGGATATGGAGGACGATCAGGGAAGGTACTGAGCCCATTACTATACTCCGTATGGCTCTCCTTATATTTATTACTTCTAACACATCTGTATGTGTTTTATTATTATGTTTTCTTAGATCGGAAGGAGATGACCAACAATTAAAAATTAAGTGTATCAGGTACTTATTGTCACTAAATGTAATTTAATTTATTAAAATTTAAGTTTAAATGTACATTTATTATTTCATTTGATTTGATTAAATCTGAAGTTTACACTGTCATTGAAACTGAAATCTTCAATTTCATCTTGTAGAGAACCTCACAGTCAGATTGAGAAACGGCGGCGAGATAAGATGAATAACTTGATTGACGAGTTGGCAGCGATGATACCCACCTGTAACCCCATGTCCCGCAAACTTGACAAACTCACTGTGTTACGAATGGCTGTCCAGCACCTCAAATCACTCAAAGGTACCGGACACCTCGCAAATGCCTTAACAATTAGCTAGCATGCACAAAGACTAATATTGGACTTGTAAATGTATTTTTCTTCATGAATTAATTTCTTCATTAGGTCTAAACAAACAGTGATGAATGTTCCTTAATGTATGTGGGGTAATGGAGTGCCTGTTTTTCAGGAGCGACCAGCTCATTTGCAGAAGCCAATTACAAACCTGCTTTCCTCCCAGACGATGAGCTCAAACACCTTGTCCTAAAGGTAAATCAGATCATTTACAGCATTGTGACTTAAAGCTATTTGTTACATAGCAGAATAAACATCAAAACAAATTATTGATGATGTGGGTAGAAGAGGCTCCAAAAATACTGTAGCTTTTGTTAAAACGGGGCAGCTTCACTGTTTGCGATTTTTGAATTTACAACATCAACCCTCTTGTCCAGGCTGCGGATGGATTTCTCTTTGTGGTTGGCTGTGACCGTGGAAAAATAATCTTTGCATCAGAATCAGTTTCAAAAATCCTGAGCTACAGTCGGGTAGGGACAGTTCGACTATATAAAAAAAACTAAACAGAGAATGTTTTATATTAAAGGGACAGTTCAGCCAAAAATGAAAATTAGGCTTCGTTTTACTTGCATTATGTTGTCTACAAAACTAAAGTCAAGCCTTTTAAGCATAATATTTCCAGTTAATAGTAGGTTTTAGGATAAATCAGTCTTGGATGTCCAAACATTACTGTTCATATATTTTGGAGTATTTTAAGGGCTGTTTCAAAAGCTGCATTTGTTTACTTGGTGATAAACGATTAGGTTTATAATGTGACTTGTTAGCATACCATATTAGTTCAATCATGCCTCATTTGAATGGTTTTCTCCGCAGACGGAGTTAATTGGACAGAGCCTGTTTGATTATGTTCATCCAAAGGACATTGGTAAAGTGAAGGAACAGCTGTCCGCCACTGAACTCTACCCACGGGAGCGCCTCATCGACGCCAAAAGTAAACATATTTCGACTGTAATATAATTTTTATTTTTATTTTTCAGTGTTAAGTTTGAGTGCATGTTGAATGCTTTTCTGAAGTGTGCACAATGTACTCAGTCTGCTTAATAAATATACAATATACAGTACAGTTCAAATGTTTGGGGTTTGTAAGATTTTTAAATTCTGAAAGAAGTATCGTATTATCACCATTTATTTGTTCAAAAATAAATTAGAAACGGTAATATTCCTGTAATATTATTAATATTTTAAATGACTGCTTTTTATTTTATTTATATATATATATATATATATATATATATATATATTCCTGTGATGCAAAGCTGAATTGTCAGCAGCCATTACTCTAGTCAGTGTCAGCGGTTTCTGAAGAAATCATATGGTGTTCAAATAACATTTATTATTATTATGATGAACAATGTTGAAAATAATGGTTCTGCTTAATATTTCTGTGGAAACCGTGATACATTCTTGAGTAATATAATGTAATATGTAAAATAATATAATCTTCCGTAACATTATAAATGTCTTTACTGTCACATTTGATCAGTTTGTTGTGTCTTTGTTTAATACAAGTATTCATTTCTTTAAAAGAAAATCTTACCAACCCCAAACCTTTTTTTTATTATTATTAAGTTGGCTTGAAAAAGCCAACTTACTGATCTACTATTTAATCTTATTAAGTTGGCTTGAAAAAGCCAACTTACTGATCTACTATTTAATCTTATTAGTGGTGCTTGCCGGAGGCAAGGCATCACTATTATTATCTCACATACTTATTATTAGTGGTGCTTGCCGGAGGCAAAGCATCACTATTATTATCTCACATACTTATTATTATTCTTATTCTTCTTCCGCCAAAATTTCGGCGCGTAACTAGTCCCGCAGTTTTTGACACAGACCAACGAAACAGGCGTCAAATCGTGCGGCCTAATCGGGAATGGTGTGCTATGACTTTTATAAGCGATCGGGCGTACGATGTTCGTACACCGTGCGAAATAACGGCCGAAAAATCGCATAGACAATGCATTACGGCCAACTTTGACGGATCGTAGCTCCGAGAGAGAAATTCGCAGAAACATGTGAATCACCACATTTGGAGAGGCTATCAGGCTGTGCGAGAACATACCTCGCAGAGGGGTACAAGTTGTACCCCTGGGGCGCTAGAGACCCCCAAAGTTGCCCCATACTAAGTCAATGGTGAGGGATCGCCCATGAAACAATGTATTTTTCCTACTGTGGGAAATTGCATAGGGATATTGCATTGAGCATAACTATGGATCACATAGTCATAGAGACAAGGGGGTGGGCTCATTTGAATCAGGCAACCAATCAGACTCTCGTGATCATTATGAAGCTATCAAGCCACGCCCTAGCAACCATATAGAGCACCATAGCAACAAGCTCCATAGACTTCCATTGAAAAATAAAAAATTAATAACTTTGGATAGAAGTGTCATAGAAACATGAGGGTGGGCTCGTTTGACTCGGGCAGCAAACGACCAATCATGTATCTCCTTCAAGACAACCTAGCCACGCCCTAGCAACCATTAAGAGCTACCTAGCAACCCACAGTATAGAGAGATATCTTAACATCTGAAAGACATAGAAGCATGGGGGTTGGTTTATATTAGCAAGCAACCATTGGAGTATCATCATTGGCAGCTGCCAGGCCACTCCCTAGCAACCAAACACAGTACCCTAGCAACCGTTTTGCAAGATCTATATCTCTGCATCAGAACATCGTAGAGGCATGGGGGTTGGTTTATATTGGCGAGCAGCCTTTGGAGTATCACCATTGGCAGCTGCCAAGCCACTTCATAGCAACCAAACGGAGTACCCTAGCAACCGTTTTGCACGACCTATATCTCTGCATCAGAACATCGTACAGACATGGCGGTTGGATTTTTTGACTCATGCTAGCACACTGGACTTCCAACATGCTAGTCATGCTAGCAGTGATTAGCTACATGCTAATAGTGATTAGCTAGGTGCTCAAATGGGCTAAGAACTCTATAATAACTACATAGTGACCATCTGTGACAACTACCATCCAGCTAGTAACATCATAGCAACCACCCAGGAGACCATAGCAACTGCCTAGCAACCACCCCGGAAACCCTAGCAACCACATAGCAACACCCTAGCAACCGCCCCGATTACCCTAGCAACCACCCCGGGTACCCTAGCAACCACATAGCAACACCCTAGCAACCGCCCCAATCACCCTAGCAACCACCCTGGGTACCTTAGCAACGGCCCTAGCAACCATCACGGGGACCCTAGCAACCGCCCTAGCAACCACCCCGGGTACCCTAGCAACCACATAGCAACACCCTAGCAACCGCCCCAATCACCCTAGCAACCACCCTGGGTACCTTAGCAACGGCCCTAGCAACCATCACGGGGACCCTAGCAACCGCCCTAGCAACCACCCCGGGTACCCTAGCAACCACATAGCAACACCCTAGCAACCACCCCGATTACCCTAGCAACCACCCTGAGTACTCTAGCAACGGCCCTAGCAACCATCATGGGGACCCTAGCAACCGCCCTAGCAACCACCCCGATTACCCTAGCAACCACCCTGAGTACTCTAGCAACGGCCCTAGCAACCATCATGGGGACCCTAGCAACCGCCCTAGCAACCACCCCTGGTACCCTAGCAACCACATAGCAACACCCTAGCAACCACCCCGATTACCCTAGCAACCACCCTGAGTACCCTAGCAATGGCCCTAGCAACCATCATGGGGACCCTAGCAACCGCCCTAGCAACCACCCCGGGTACCCTAGCAACCACACCCTAGCAACAGAGGGGCGAGTTTTGCCACTGCAAGCACCACTCACATTTTCTTCAGGAAATGTACTTATTATTATTATTCTTCCGTACAAATTTCGGCGCGTAACTAGTCCCGCAGTTTTCGTCACAGACCAACGAAACAGGCGTCAAATCGTGCGGCCTATTCGGGAATGGTGTGCTATGACTTTTATAAGCGATCGGGCGTACGATGTTCGTACACCGGGCGAAAAAACGGCCGAAAAATCGCATAGACAATGCATTACGGCCAACTTTGACGAATCGTAGCGCAGAGAGAGAATTTCGCAGAAACATGTGAATCACCACATTTGGAGAGGCTATCAGGCTGTGCGCGATCATACCCCGCAATGGGGTATAAGTTGTACCCCTGGGGCGCAAGAGCCCCCCAAAGTTGCCCCATTCTAAGCCAATGGGGAGGGATCGCCCATGAAACAATGTGTTTTTCCTACTGTGGAAATTACATAGGGATTTTGCATTGAACATAACTATGGATCACATAGTCATAGAGACAAGGGGGTGGGCTCATTTGAATCAGGCAACCAATCAGACTCTCATGATCATTATGAAGCTATCAAGCCACGCCCCTAGCAACCATATAGAGCACCATAGCAACAAGCTCCATAGACTTCCATTGAAAAATATAAAATGAATAACTTTGGATAGAAGTGTCATAGAAACATGAGGGTTGGCTCGTTTGACTCGGGGCAGCAAATGGCCAATCACGAATCACCTTCAACACTTCATAGCCACGCCCTAGCAACCATTTGGACCTCCCTAGCGACCAAAAGCATACAGAGATATCTTCAAATCTGAATATCATAAAGGCATGGGAGTTGGTTTATATCATTCATACTAGCAAGCAGACTTCGGAGTATCATCATTGGCAGCTGCCAGGCCACTCCCTGGCAACCAAACACAGTACCCTAGCAACCGTTTTGCAAGATCTATATCTCTGCATCAGAACATCGTAGAGGCATGGGGGTTGGTTTATATTGGCGAGCAGCCTTTGGAGTATCACCATTGGCAGCTGCCAAGCCACTCCATAGCAACCAAACGGAGTACCCTAGCAACCGTTTTGCACGACCTATATCTCGGCATCAGAACATCGTACAGACATGGCGGTTGGATTTTTTGACTCATGCTAGCACACTGGACTTCCAACATGCTAGTCATGCTAGCAGTGATTAGCTACATGCTAATAGTGATTAGCTAAGTGCTCAAATGGGCTAAGAACTCTATAATAACTACATAGTGACCATCTGTGACAACAGCCAACCACCTAGTAACATCATAGCAACCACCTAGGAGACCATAGCAACTGCCTAGCAACCAGCCAAAACACCCTAGCAACCGCCTAGCAACACCTTAGCAACCACCCCAAGTACCGTAGCAACTGCCTAGCAACCACCCAGGTTACCATAGCAACCGCCCTAGCAACCACCCCGGGTACCCTAGCAACCACATAGCAACACCCTAGCAACCAATCCGATTACCCTAGCAACCACCCTGGGTACCTTAGCAACGGCCCTAGCAACCATCATGGGGACCCTAGCAACCACCCTAGCAACCACCCCGGGTACCCTAGCAACCACATAGCAACACCCTAGCAACCAATCCGATTACCCTAGCAACCACCCTGGGTACCTTAGCAACGGCCCTAGCAACCATCATGGGGACCCTAGCAACCGCCCTAGCAACCACCCCGGGTACCCTAGCAACCACATAGCAACACCCTAGCAACCACCCCGATTACCCTAGCAACCACCCTGGGTACCCTAGCAACGGCCCTAGCAACCATCCTGGGGACCCTAGCAACCACCCAGATTACCCTAGCAACCACCGAGGGTACCTTAGCAACCATCATGGGGACCCTAGCAACCGCCCTAGCAACCACCCAGGGTACCTTAGCAACCACCGTAGCAACCTCATTGCAACAGCCTAGCAACAGAGGGGCGAGTTTTGCCACTGCAAGCACCACTCACATTTTCTTCAGGAAATGTACCTTCTAGTTATTCTTATTCTTCTTCCGCCAAAATTTCGGCGCGTAACTTGTCCCGCAGTTTTTGACACAGACCAACGAAACAGGCGTCAAATCGTGCGGCCTAATCGGGAATGGTGTGCTATGACTTTTATAAGCGATCGGGCGTACGATGTTCGTACACCGGGCGAAAAAACGGGCGAAAAATCGCATAGACAATGCATTACGGCCAACTTTGACGGATCGTAGCTCCGAGAGAGAATTTCGCAGAAACATGTGAATCACCACATTTGGAGAGGCTATCAGGCTGTGCGCGATCATACCCCGCAATGGGGTATAAGTTGTACCCCTGGGGCGCAAGAGCCCCCCAAAGTTGCCCCATACTAAGCCAATGGGGAGGGATCGCCCATGAAACAATGTGTTTTTCCTACTGTGGGAAATTACATAGGGATTTTGCATTGAACATAACTATGGATCACATAGTCATAGAGACAAGGGGGTGGGCTCATTTGAATCAGGCAACCAATCAGTCTCTCATGATCATTATGAAGCTATCAAGCCACGCCCTAGCAACCATATAGAGCATCATAGCAACAAGCTCCATAGACTTCCATTGAAAAAGTTAAAATGAATAACTTTGGATAGAAGTGTCATAGAAACATGAGGGTGGGCTCGTTTGACTCGGGGCGGCAAATGGCCAATCACGAATCACCTTCAGCACTTCATAGCCACGCCCTAGCAACCATTTGGACCTCCCTAGCGACCAAAAGCATAGAGAGATATCTTCAAATCTGAATATCATAAAGGCATGGGGGTTGGTTTATATCATTCATACTAGCAAGCAGACTTCGGAGTATCATCATTGGCAGCTGCCAGGCCACTCCCTAGCAACCAAACACAGTACCCTAGCAACCGTTTTGCAAGATATATATCTCTTCATCAGAACATCGTAGAGGCATGGGGGTTGGTTTATATTGGCGAGCAGCCTTTGGAGTATCACCATTGGCAGCTGCCAAGCCACTCCATAGCAACCAAACGGAGTACCCTAGCAACCGTTTTGCACGACCTATATCTCTGCATCAGAACATCGTACAGACATGGCGGTTGGATTTTTTGACTCATGCTAGCACACTGGACTTCCAACATGCTAGTCATGCTAGCAGTGATTAGCTACATGCTAATAGTGATTAGCTAGGTGCTCAAATGGGCTAAGAACTCTATAATAACTACATAGTGACCATCTGTGACAACTACCAACCACCTAGTAACATCATAGCAACCACCCAGGAGACCATAGCAACTGCCTAGCAACCAGCCAAAACACCCTAGCAACCACCTAGCAACACCTTAGCAACCACCCCAAGTACCGTAGCAACTGCCTAGCAACCACCCAGGTTACCATAGCAACCGCCCTAGCAACCACCCCGGGTACCCTAGCAACCACCCTGGATACCCTAGCAACGGCCCTAGCAACCACCCCGGGTACCCTAGCAACCACATAGCAACACCCTAGCAACCACCCCGATTACCCTAGCAACCACCCTGGGTACCCTAGCAACGGCCCTAGCAACCATCATAGGGACCCTAGCAACCGCTCTAGCAACCACCCCGGGTACCCTAGCAACCACACCCTAGCAACAGAGGGGCGAGTTTTGCCACTGCAAGCACCACTCACATTTTCTTCAGGAAATGTACCTTCTAGTTCTTCTTCTTCTTCTTACTTCTTCCGTACAAAACTTCGGCGCGTAACTCGTCCCGCAGTTTTTGTCACAGACCAACGAAACAGGCGTCAAATCGTGCGCCCTATTGAGGAGAGGTGTGCTATGACTTTTATAAGCGATCGGGCGTACGATGTTCGTACAGCGGGCGAAAAATCGGCCGAAAAACGTCCCATAGGAAATGCATTAAAAAAAAATTTGACGGAGCATAGCTCTGAGAGAGAATTTCGCAGAAACACGTGAATCACCACATTTGGAGAGGCTATCAGGCTGTGCGAGAACATACCCCGCAGTGGGGTATAAGTTGTACCCCTGGGGCGCAAGAGCCCCCCAAATTTGCCCCCAATACAAAGTATAGGGAGGGCTTCTCCAACTATGGGAAATTACATAGGGATTTTGTATTGAACATAACTCTGGATCACAGTGTCATAGAGACAAGGGGGTGGGCTCATTTGAATCAGGCAACCAATCAGTCTCTCAGGATCACTGTAAATCTATCAAGCCACGCCCTAGCAACCATATAGAGCTCCATAGCAACAAGCCCCATAGACTTCCATTGAAAAAGATCAAATTAATAACTTTGGATAGAAGTGTGATAGAAACATGAGGGTGGGCTCGTTTGACTCGGGCAGCAAACGGCCAATCATGTATCTCCTTCAAGACAACCTAGCCACGCCCTAGCAACCATTTAGAGCAACCTAGCAACCCAAAGTATAGAGAGATATCTTAACATCTGAAAGACATAGAAGCATGGGGGTTGGTTCATATTAGCAAGCGACCATTGGAGTATCATCATTGGCAGCTGCCAGGCCACTCCCTAGCAACCAAACACAGTACCCTAGCAACCGTTTTGCAAGATCTATATCTCTGCATCAGAACATCGTACAGACATGGGGGTTGGTTTATATTGGCGAGCAGCCTTTGGAGTATCACCATTGGCAGCTGCCAAGCCACTCCATAGCAACCAAACGGAGTACCCTAGCAACCGTTTTGCACGACCTATATCTCTGCATCAGAACATCGTACAGACATGGCGGTTGGATTTTTTGACTCATGCTAGCACACTGGACTTCCAACATGCTAGTCATGCTAGCAGTGATTAGCTACATGCTAATAGTGATTAGCTAAGTGCTCAAATGGGCTAAGAACTCTATAATAAGTACATAGTGACCATCTGTGACAACTACCAACCACCTAGTAACATCATAGCAACCACCCAGGAGACCATAGCAACAGCCTAGCAACCAGCCAAAACACCCTAGCAACCGCCTAGCAACACCTTAGCAACCACCCCAAGTACCGTAGCAACTGCCTAGCAACCACCCAGGTTACCATAGCAACCGCCCTAGCAACCACCCCGGGTACCCTAGCAACCACATAGCAACACCCTAGCAACCGCCCCAATTACCCTAGCAACCACCCTGGGTACCTTAGCAACGGCCCTAGCAACCATCATGGGGACCCTAGCAAGCGCCCTAGCAACCACCCCGGGTACCCTAGCAACCACATAGCAACACCCTAGCAACCATCCCGATTACCCTAGCAACCACCCTGGGTACCTTAGCAACGGCCCTAGCAACCATCATGGGGACCCTAGCAACCGCCCTAGCAACCACCCCGGGTACCCAAGCAACCACATAGCAACACCCTAGCAACCACCCCGATTACCCTAGCAACCACCCTGAGTACCCTAGCAACAGCCCTAGCAACCATCATGGGGACCCTAGCAAACGCCCTAGCAACCACCCCGGGTACCCTAGCAACCCCATAGCAACACCCTAGCAACCGCCCCGATTACCCTAGCAACCACCCTGGTTACCCTAGCAACTGCCCTAGCAACCATCATAGGGACCCTAGCAACCACCCCGGGTACCCTACCAACCACACCTTAGCAACATAGGGGCAAGTTTTGCCACTGCAAGCACCACTCACATTTTCTTCAGGAAATGTACCTTCTAGTTATGTTGGCTTGGCAACAAGCCAACATACTGTTATGCTATTTAAACTTCTTCTTCTTCTTCTTCTTTTTTTTCTTATTATTATTTTTCTGACAGAAATTCTGAACGCTACTCCTCCTAGGGCTTTAAAGCCACAAGCCCCAAACTCGGCAGACACCTGCGGGATAGAGCGGTGCTGGTTGCTATATCTTTTCAGACTGATCAGACTTAAAGTTTTTTTTTTATTAATTTTTAAATGTCAAATACATTACCCATAGACTTACATTAACTGAGAAAAAATGCGCCCCTAGTTGCAATAACCGAGATTAAAGGGAGGAGTCGGGTTTCGTTTCACTTTTAAACCGGTTAAAAATACCAAGTAAATAATACAATTTCCCTCAAACTGACAAGCTAAACCAACATATCTGATTATTACAGGGGTCAGGGCTCATTAATAATTTATTTCTGGGCAGAGAGCAGTCAGAAAGACGAGAGAAGAATCACTGCTGCTCAGCTCAGTCTGTCTCCACGGAGCTCACAACGAGCGAATTCATTCTAATTTAAGACCTTTTAAAACGGCGATTGCACGCAATCCACACGTTAGAACACACCAAGAGCTAAATTCAGATGTTTCTGAACTGTTTAAAGTAATAACATGATATATTCGCGGCAGCCAAATGTCCGCGAGCTGGCGATGTATTTCTCTGAACACTTGAAGTCCACAGAGAATTTACAGCCTTTCGCATTAAAACACTGCAGCGAAACGGCACAAAACAATTAGAATAATATATTATATGGTTTTAAAGTAGTTTTGGCCACTGTCACGCTGGTCTTAGCTGGTTTCTAACTGAATCATCATGCTGAACGTCACAGATGAGCTCGGGATGTATTCCTCTGAACACTTGAAGTACACATTTACAGCCTTTCACATTAAAACACTGCAGCGAAACGGCACAAAACAATTAGAAGAATATATTACACATATGAAAATGAGTGTTTATATGTGCTTGTGAGATTTCTCTGTCAGGCTTAACGTCCAATTGCTCAGCGTTGCATAACATGGTAAAGCAGGGAGCTACACTGAGACCAAAAGGGTCGCATGCATCACTGATTATTTTTGTACCTACTTATGTGTTATGCTATGATTTAATATGACCATTTATTAAAACAGAAATGTGTATTTTAAGAATACGTTTTATAACGTGCTCCGAGCATTCAACACATCAAGTTGGCTTCAGCCCCGCGCTGCGGGAAACTGAACTGAGCAGCTGATGGCGCGTGTGCACGAGAGAGAGCCGCGCGTATCGCGGACAGGGACAGCAACACTGAACAGAGCTGTCGTTCAGGACGTTCACTTCCTCCTGGACCTGAACGAACAAATTCAAATCGCAGTTTAAATAAACAGAAAAAAGAGCGAAAAGCAAAAGAGCTCAATTCAGCAGCGCGGTGTTGTTCAGGGAGCAAGCAGAGACGCGTCTCAAAGTCTTCTTGCTTTTGTACCGACAACAAATACATACAAAATATGTCGAAATACCCGTGTTGGAAAGTGTGTTCGAATAAGTATGTGGTTATGTCTTAAGTGAAAGTAAAGATTTGCACAAAAAAAAAATCGGATGTGTATCATCATAATGGATGCGTTTGTCTCTTAAAGGGACCGCGCCTAATTTACTAGCTCTGCTGTCAGAGTCTTTAATGTATGAAAATGAAAGTAAATCACTCACTGCTCTTGACTGAATTACCTTGTAGTACAAGAATTTATCCAAAGTCAATCCAAAAATAAGATAGAATTGTTTTACTAGTGGGTGCAGGCCACTAGTTCATTTATGTAAGTGAGTATGGCAAAATAGTGATCTGTGAAATATTATACCCACTAATTCTTCATACAGTAGGCTACCAGTGAAATTGATTTAAAAAAATAATAATTATGGACCTGCCCATGTTTTGCTTAAGTGTTTCTTTCTTTAATTGTTAATGCAACCTTTTCACACCACAGACTGAACCAAATTAAGCATTTTTTGCTTGGTAACTGTTCAACAAAGTATTGATAGTTGTGTAAATATTGTCATACTGACAGTCTGAAGTTTTGGTTGATTCCATTACATATCTTTTTATCAAAGTTATCCGAAATTATCAAGATGAATTTGTTCTGAGTTATTGTCATATATTATTACCAGTTTCTAAACTACAGCAAATAAACTGTGATTATGTGAGAAATGTTGAAGGTGTCTGAATACATTTTGGTTTGATTGTGTATTTTATCTTACAGTGAAGACTATGCAGTGCTATTTTACATTAACAAAAACAAACTTAAAAAAAGTAAACATTATGTAAATAGCACAAATAAATAAATAGAATGAACATACAGTACAAATTAAACAATTTTAAACAGTGTGTAACTGCATCATCTATACAAACCATTGTGCTTGGACCCCTTATGATCTCCTTGATTTAAAATGCATTGTTTCAGTAATCTTGTGTGTCGTTGCCCACAACGCAACGGTGGCAGGACTGTGAAATACATACACGAGAAAAATAGGCATGACTTATTTCACATCCAGCTAGACAACCCTGTCATAGCTGTTATCATAGCCCAGGCTTTTTATTAAAAAAAGAAAACAGCAAGGGAGCATGGAAAAAGACTGTTGCAGGTGTATTTTTTTATGGCATTATTATGTGTATTAATTTTGCAGCGGGGCAACTCAATGTTGGGCACACAAGTACTTTGGCTCTTTTGCTCCATGGCCAAGATGGCCAAGCCAACATCAAAGTTAGTTCACTAACTTTTAATTCTAGTTATTATTATTATTCTTCTGAGCCAAATTTTAAACACTATCTCCTCCTAGAGCTTTCAAGCTAGAACCACCAAACTCGGGTCAGACCTTCAGACTGGTCTGACTCGGGTTGCTATATCTTTTCTAACTGATTCTGCTTATGGTTTTCGTAAACCAGACTACCAAAACCACCTTAAATCCCATAGACTTTCATTGCGGGGGTACAAACTTTTGAAAAATAAGGCTTATAATATATTTAAGCTGTCTACTACCAGGGCAAACCTTAAAAACTCTCTACTGAGAATACAGCTAAAACCAGCCTAAGCTGATCAGTTGTTTTGGCTAGTCTCCCAAACTGGTTTTTAAGTGGTTTTGACCACTCTCACGCTGGTCTTAGCTGGGTTTTAGCTGGTTTTTACTGAATCCACTGTTTTTAGCTGGTTTTTGCCAGATTCGCATAGAAACATGCTAACAACATGCTAGTTACTCACTAATCAGACTAGAAACATACTTCTAACAAGTTTTAAAGTGGTTTTGGCCACTGTCACGCTGGCCTTAGCTGGTCTTAGCTGGTTTTAGGTGGTTTTCTTTACTGAATCAACTGGTTTTAGCTAGATTATCATAGAAACATGTTAATACCATGTTAGTAACTTGCTAATCAGACTAGAAACATACTTCTAACATGGTTTAAAGTGGTTTTGGCCACTGTCAAGCTGGCTTTAGCTGGTCTTAGCTGGTTTAAGGTGGTTTTCTTTAATGAATCAACTGGTTTTAGCTAGATTATCATAAAAACATATTAACAACATGTTAGTAATTTGCTAATCAGTCTAGAAACATACTTCTAACATGGTTTAAAGTGGTTTTGGCCACTGTCAAGCTGGCTTTAGCTGGTCTTAGCTGGTTTTAGGTGGTTTTCTTTACTGAATCAACTGGTTTTAGCTAGATTATCATAGAAACATGTTAACAACATGTTAGTAACTTGATAATCAGACTAGAAACATACTTCTAACATGGTTTAAAGTGGTTTTGGCCACTGTCAAGCTGGCTTTAGCTGGTCTTAGCTGGTTTTAGGTGGTTTTCTTTACTGAATCAACTGGTTTTAACTAGATTATCATAGAAACATGTTAATAACATGCTAGTAACTTGCTAATCAGACTAGAAACATACTTCTAACATGGTTTAAAGTGGTTTTGGCCACTGTCAAGCTGGTCTTAGCTGGTTTCTAACTGAATCAACTGGTTTTAGCTCGATTATCATAGAAACATGTTAGTCACTTGCTAGCCATGCTAGCCACATGCTAGTCACATTTTAATCATGCTAGCAACATGCTAGTTGTATACTAATCATTCTAAAAACATGCTAGAGACATACTAGCAACATGCTAATCATGCTACAAACATGCTAACGACATGCTAGTCACTTGCTAATCATGTTAATAAAATGCTAGCAACATGAAAATCATGCTAGAGACATGCTAGCCACATGCTTATCATGCTACTAAAATGTTAACAACATGCTAATCATGCTACAAACATGCTAGCAACATGCTAATCATGCTAGCAAAATGTTAGCGACATGCTAACAACATGCTAATCATGCTAGAAACATGCTAATCATGCTAGAAACATGCTAACAACATGCTAGAGACATGCTAGCCACATGCTAATCATGCTAGAAACATGTTAGCAACATGCTAATCATGCTACAAACATGCTAGCAACATGTTAATCATGCTAGCAAAATGTTAGCGACATGCTAGCAACATGCTAATCATGCTAGAAACATGCTAACAACATGCTAGAGACATGCTAGCCACATGCTAATCATGCTACTAAAATGTTAACAACATGCTAATCATGCTACAAACATGCTAGCAACATGCTAATCATGCTAGCAAAATGTTAGCGACATGCTAGCAACATGCTAATCATGCTAGAAAAATGCTAACAACATGCTAGAGACATGCTAGCCACATGCTAATCATGCTAGAAACATGTTAGCAACATGCTAATCATGCTACAAACATGCTAGCAACATGCTAATCATGCTAGCAAAATGTTAGCGACATGCTAGCAACATGCTAGTCATGCTAGAAACATGCTAACAACATGCTAGAGACATGCTAGCAACATGCTAATCATGCTAGCAAAATGTTAGCGACATGCTAGCAACATGCTAATCATGCTAGAAAAATGCTAACAACATGCTAGAGACATGCTAGCCACATGCTAATCATGCTAGAAACATGTTAGCAACATGCTAATCATGCTACAAACATGCTAGCAACATGCTAATCATGCTAGCAAAATGTTAGCGACATGCTAGCGACATGCTAGTCATGCTAGAAACATGCTAACAACATGCTAGAGACATGCTAGCCACATGCTAATCATGCTAGAAACATGTTAGCAACATGCTAATCATGCTACAAACATGCTAGCAACATGCTAATCATGCTAGCAAAATGTTAGCGACATGCTAGCAACATGCTAATCATGCTCGAAACATGTTAACAACATGCTAGCCACATGCTAATCATGCTAGAAACATGCTAGCAACATGCTAATCATGCTAGAAACATGCTAGCAAAATGCTAATCATGCTAGCAAAATGTTAGTTACATGCTAACAACATGCTAATCATGCTACAAAAATGCTAGCAACATGCTAGCAACATGCTAATCATACTAGAAACATGTTAGCAAAATGCTAATAATGCTACAAACATGCTAGCGACATGCTAGCAACATGCTAATCATGCTACAAACATATTAGCAACATGCTAATCATGCTAACAAAATGCTAGCGAAATGTTAACAACATGCTAATCATTCTACAAACATGCTAGTGGAATGCTAGCAACATGCTAATCATGCTAGCAAAATGCTAGCAAAATGCTAATCGTGCTACAAACATGCTAACGACATGCTAGTCACTTGCTAATCATGTTAATAAAATGCTAGCAACATGAAAATCATGCTAGAGACATGTTAGCCACATGCTAATCATGCTACTAAAATGTTAACAACATGCTAATCATGCTACAAACATGCTAGCAACATGCTAATCATGCTAGCAAAATGTTAGCGACATACTAGCAACATGCTAATCATGCTCGAAACATGCTAATCATGCTAGAAACATGTTAGCAACATGCTAATAATGCTACAAACATGCTAGCAACATGCTAATCATGTTAGCAAAATGTTAGCGACATGCTAACAACATGTTAATCATGCTAGAAACATGCTAGTCACATGCTAGAAACATGCTAGCAAAATGCTAATCATGCTAAAATCATGCTCTCAACATGCTAGAAACATGTTAACAACTTTGCTAATCATGCTAACGACATGGTAGTCACTTGCTTATAATGCTAGTAATATGTTAATCACTTTCTTTTTTAAACTTCTTAACTTTTCAAACTTTTAAATTTTTAAAACTTTTTAAGCTTTTCAAACTTTCTACATTTTTCTAACTTTCTGGCCAGGCTTTTTCAAGCCAACTTAAAGTTTGAAAACAAACTTTACTATCTAGTTATTATTATTATTCTTCTGAGCCAAATTTTAAACACTATCTCCTCCTAGAGCTTTCAAGCTAGAACCACCAAACTCGGGTCAGACCTTCAGACTGGTCTGACTCGGGTTGCTATATCTTTTCTAACTGATTCTGCTTATGGTTTTCGTAAACCAGACTACCAAAACCACCTTAAATCCCATAGACTTTCATTGCGGGGGTACAAACTTTTGAAAAATAAGGCTTATAATATATTTAAGCTGTCTACTACCAGGGCAAACCTTAAAAACTCTCTACTGAGAATACAGCTAAAACCAGCCTAAGCTGATCAGTTGTTTTGGCTAGTCTCCCAAACTGGTTTTTAAGTGGTTTTGACCACTTTCACGCTGGTCTTAGCTGGGTTTTAGCTGGTTTTTACTGAATCCACTGTTTTTAGCTGGTTTTTGCCAGATTCGCATAGAAACATGCTAACAACATGCTAGTTACTCACTAATCAGACTAGAAACATACTTCTAACAAGTTTTAAAGTGGTTTTGGCCACTGTCACGCTGGCCTTAGCTGGTCTTAGCTGGTTTTAGGTGGTTTTCTTTACTGAATCAACTGGTTTTAGCTAGATTATCATAGAAACATGTTAATACCATGTTAGTAACTTGCTAATCAGACTAGAAACATACTTCTAACATGGTTTAAAGTGGTTTTGGCCACTGTCAAGCTGGCTTTAGCTGGTCTTAGCTGGTTTAAGGTGGTTTTCTTTAATGAATCAACTGGTTTTAGCTAGATTATCATAAAAACATATTAACAACATGTTAGTAATTTGCTAATCAGTCTAGAAACATACTTCTAACATGGTTTAAAGTGGTTTTGGCCACTGTCAAGCTGGCTTTAGCTGGTCTTAGCTGGTTTTAGGTGGTTTTCTTTACTGAATCAACTGGTTTTAGCTAGATTATCATAGAAACATGTTAACAACATGTTAGTAACTTGATAATCAGACTAGAAACATACTTCTAACATGGTTTAAAGTGGTTTTGGCCACTGTCAAGCTGGCTTTAGCTGGTCTTAGCTGGTTTTAGGTGGTTTTCTTTACTGAATCAACTGGTTTTAGCTAGATTATCATAGAAACATGTTAATAACATGCTAGTAACTTGCTAATCAGACTAGAAACATACTTCTAACATGGTTTAAAGTGGTTTTGGCCACTGTCAAGCTGGTCTTAGCTGGTTTCTAACTGAATCAACTGGTTTTAGCTCGATTATCATAGAAACATGTTAACAACATGTTAGTAACTTGATAATCATGTCAAAAACATGCTTTTAACATGGTTTTAAAGTAGTTTCGGCCACTGTCACGCTGGTCTTAGCTGGTTTCTAACTGAATCAACTGGTTTTACCTGGATTAGCATAGAAACATGTTAGTCACTTGCTAGCCATGCTAGCCACATGCTAGTCACATTTTAATCATGCTAGCAACATGCTAGTTGTATACTAATCATTCTAAAAACATGCTAGAGACATACTAGCAACATGCTAATCATGCTACAAACATGCTAACGACATGCTAGTCACTTGCTAATCATGTTAATAAAATGCTAGCAACATGAAAATCATGCTAGAGACATGCTAGCCACATGCTTATCATGCTACTAAAATGTTAACAACATGCTAATCATGCTACAAACATGCTAGCAACATGCTAATCATGCTAGCAAAATGTTAGCAACATGCTAGCAAATGCTAATCATGCTAGAAACATGATAACAACATGCTAGAGACATGCTAGCCACATGCTAATCATGCTAGGAACATGTTAGCAACATGCTAATCATGCTACAAACATGTTAGCAACATGCTAATCATGCTACAAACATGCTAGCAACATGCTAATCATGCTAGCAAAATGTTAGCGACATGCTAGCAACATGCTAATCATGCTAGAAACATGCTAACAACATGCTAGAGACATGCTAGCCACATGCTAATCATGCTAGAAACATGTTAGCAACATGCTAATCATGCTACAAACATGTTAGCAACATGCTAATCATGCTACAAACATGCTTGCAACATGTTAATCATGCTAGCAAAATGTTAGCGACATGCTAGCAACATGCTAATCATGCTAGAAACATGCTAACAACATGCTAGAGACATGCTAGCCACATGCTAATCATGCTACTAAAATGTTAACAACATGCTAATCATGCTACAAACATGCTAGCAACATGCTAATCATGCTAGCAAAATGTTAGCGACATGCTAGCAACATGCTAATCATGCTAGAAACATGCTAACAACATGCTAGCCACATGCTAATCATGCTAGAAACATGTTAGCAAAATGCTAATCATGCTACAAACATGCTAGCAACATGCTAATCATGCTAGCAAAATGTTAGCGACATGCTAGCAACATGCTAATCATGCTAGAAACATGGTAACAACATGCTAGCCACATGCTAATCATGCTAGAAACATGCTAGCAACGTGCTAATCATGCTAGAAACATGCTAGCAACATGCTAATCATGCTAGCAAAATGTTAGTTACATGCTAACAACATGCTAATCATGCTACAAAAATGCTAGCAACATGCTAGCAACATGCTAATCATACTAGAAACATGTTAGCAAAATGCTAATAATGCTACAAACATGCTAGCGACATGCTAGCAACATGCTAATCATGCTACAAACATATTAGCAACATGCTAATCATGCTAACAAAATGCTAGCGAAATGTTAACAACATGCTAATCATGCTACAAACATGTTAGCAACATGCTAATCATGCTAGCAAAATGTTAGCGACATACTAGCAACATGCTAATCATGCTCGAAACATGCTAACAACATGCTAGCCACATGCTAATCATGCTAGAAACATGCTAGTCACATGCTAGAAACATGCTAGCAAAATGCTAATCATGCTAAAATCATGCTCTCAACATGCTAGAAACATGTTAACAACTTTGCTAATCATGCTAACAACATGGTAGTCACTTGCATATAATGCTAGTAATATGTTAATCACTTTCTTTTTTAAACTTCTTAACTTTTCAAACTTTTACATTTTCAAAACTTTTTAAGCTTTTCAAACTTTCTACATTTTTCTAACTTTCTGGCCAGGCTTTTTCAAGCCAACTTAAAGTTTGAAAACAAACTTTACTATCTAGTTATTATTCATTGCTAGTTGATTATTTACTCTCCCAAATGTTTCAAAACCATTTCCTAGCACAAAGCACAATAAATGTAGTCCAGGTTTTCTGAAACCATAGAATTGCTTTTGTTAAAAAAAAAAAAAAAAAAAAACATGTCTTCAACCAGTCTGACTTTCTCTGGTGTTTGTGTGTAGCGGGATTGCAGGTGCAGGCTGAGATCCCCGTCGGAGCAGCTCGACTTTGCTCTGGAGCCCGGCGTTCATTCTTCTGCCGAATGAAGTACAACAAAGTTACCATCAAAGAGGAGAAAGTCTTTCTGGCTGGGGCCTCAAAAAAGAAAGGTCAGGATACAGTCAAGAGCTTAATTAAGTTGCTAAAGATGCTTCTCAAATTCTAATGATGACATTAAGTGAATCAGAAGAGCCTTGTGTTCATGCAATCAAATGCACTGTGATGGAACCTATTACTGACATTTGTTACGATTGCTCTGTAACAAAAAAAGAAAATAGAAGTTAACTAAAAGTTCTATTTCCTTGGCTTCAGACTGGCAATGTCTCTCATCTGGCAGAGAACCAAAGGTCCAAGATTCATTTGTGACGTGGTCTGCATATTTACTCCATTACACATGTCATCTCTTCTTCTTTCTTCTCGCCACATGCAGTGGTTTAAGCTCAGCTTGTGGGATTTCATTCCAACAGCTTTATTCCTACAAAGTTGTTGGATAGTGACTTCACTTTGGAAAGTGTTTTGCTGTGCTGTCTGGACTTGGACAGCATTGACGTTTCTGTTCTTGGTGAGCATGGCCTTTTCCAAACTGCCCAGAGCAGTTAGTTGTTCAGGCAAGCCATGCATTGATTTTTATGCATTGAACATTCATTATAAGCTAGCTTTTCAAAATTACAGTATGTTCAGCATGTTGAGCAAAAGCTTGTATTCAAGCTTTGCTGCATATCACATTTGGCACAGTTTGTGAGGTGTTTGTCAAAGCACGTTTTTAGATTTAAATCAAGCAAAAAAAAAAACGAAAAAGGAATGAAACGTGCACCTTTGTGTTCCTCTTTAACAGCATATGGTGGAACATTTGGCTTGCAGCTCACCTGTAAATTGACTCTGTTTTGATTGACTGTCCCACCAGAGTCACAGCGGTACTGCACTGTGCACTGCACGGGCTACATGCGTACCTGGCCCAAGCGCCAGCTGGGCACGGAGGGGGAGGCTGAGGCGGATAAAGAGAGCTCCCATTTCAGCTGCCTGGTAGCAGTGGGCCGCATGCACCCCCACACCCTCCCGCAGGCCAACGGAGAGATCCAAGTCAAGCCCACCGAATTTGTCACCCGCTACGCCATGGACGGCAAATTCACCTTTGTGGATCAACGGTAAGTTGACTTTTTTGGGAGGGAATAACTATATGTGAACTTTTGTTATTCACAATTATTTTGTAGGCATTCATTTTTATTTAATCAGGCAAATTAATTAAGATCAAGTTCTTATTTCAATAACAGCCTGGCAGGAGAATTAATATCTCCTGAGAAACATACAAACATATACTACAATACATAAAACACACAAAAAAATAAAAGAAAAATCTCAGTTACAGGTCGAGGTCAGAGCACTTACTAGTAATTTTTTTAAATGTACATACAGGAATATGTGTCTCTAATTTCAATAACTTTTGTAGCACATTACAATCATTCTTTTCTGTAGTCATAGTCATTTATGCAAACTAGCTCAACATGGAATTACCCTCATATAACTTCTTCCAGTACCATTCGGTAGTAAGTTAATTGTACATGGACACTTCATTCTCACTAGAGGGCAGCATGGGTTTTCTTTTCAAAACTTGTATTTAGTTTACCACTTGTTATGGGAGTGAGGACAACATTTGTTGTTCAGATAGTAGTTAACTATTTGTCAGTATTCTGATGGGCAGTAATTAATTTCAAAAAGGATTTCTTTAGTAGTCTATATAAATTACATAAAAATAATTATTATTTACATTATTTTATAAAATTTTATTATATATATATATATATATATATATATATATATATATATATATATATATATATATATATATATATATATATAATGACAAATATCATTATTTAATCTCCCATTGGTCAGGCATTGGTGCAGATTTGCCACTAAATCTTACCACTGGTATAGCCGAAGTTGTCATGTCAGGATAGCCTGGATGTTCAAATAAAAAGAGTAAAGTTTTGATAGTGTAATTACTTTGTCTGGGAAATCAACTTATCAATGGCTTAGTTAGTTTTCTCAAAAAAAATTACCATCTTGTAAGTTTCATAGTAAGAAAAGCTATTTTTTTAAATACTGCTTTCTATTTATATTGTGCATACAGAGCCACCACCATTCTGGGTTACTTACCCCAGGAGCTGCTAGGCACATCCTGCTATGAATACTTCCATCTGGATGACCTGCCTCATTTGGCAGATAGACACCGGAAAGGTACAGTGCATCCAGATTCTTATTTTAAGGAGCACTGGAGCTCTATACAGGTTTTGTTGAAAGCAGATTCCAAGAAACTGGGCAGATTGCCCGAGACATTTGCACAAAGAAGGACACGAGTAGCCAAATACTCATCATCCATCATTAATCATTAGTCTTACTTCTAAAGAACATTAGCACAGCTTTCAGTGGAAGACGCACAAGGCCAGTGCCTCAGAGAGTTCTATTAGATTACATGCAGATGAATGTGAAAAAAATTGTTGTGTGCACATTTTCTTATTTTTTTTATCTTGATCACCTCTTTTCACAGTGTTGAGAAGTAAAGAGAAGATTGAGACAAACTGCTATAAGTTTAAAACGAAATATGGCTCTTTCGTCACCTTACAAAGTCAGTGGTTTAGTTTTATAAATCCCTGGACCAAAGAAGTAGAATACATAGTGTCAACCAACACGGTTATATCGTAAGTACCAGCATTTCATCTTGTTTTTCTACTACTGCATATCAATGTCATAATTCAACCTGTCGCACACAAATTCTGTGATCAATGAGATGATAGATTATTTCTCGACACTCTTTCTGCCTGACTCAGTGGTAAAAGTAATCCAGGTGGATCAGGGGATAAAGCTGAGCAGCCAAGCAGTTCCAAGGCCTCGGAGGGTGAGTATTGAGATTTACGAATGTTATAAATATGTTTTGTTTCTAGGCATGTGCCTATATTTGCATACTGTATTGTGAAACCACATATAGAGGAAAAGACAGGACAGGAGAAACTCATTATTCAGTGTTTGTTTATGCTTGGTTGGGGTGTTATGTTTGTGTTTGACATGGATGCATGTCCTTTTATTTTTTGTTTTGTTTCCTCCTTTTGGTTTGGTGGTTTATTTTGGTATGTTTTTTTTTGTGCATCAGCTGAAACCACCTGAATTTTGTATACATGATTTATCTTAAAATCGATAAAATGTGCAAAATCACTGTCAGATTTGACTCACTATCACTGTCCACTTGCTAAGGATATCAACCAAAATCTGTTGTCAGGAATTCGAAATATTTCCAACTCTTAAGTAATTTTGTATATTTCGTTTTGTAGATGATGCTAAGAAGTCCCAACAAGTTCCTATCATCCCAGGAATCTCCAGTGCATCAGGAATGATTTACGCTGGGTGCATAGGGACCCAAATTGCTAATGAGATTATGGACTATAATAGGTAAACCAATTATGTTGCTTCCTTTCTGTTATTATATTTGGTGTTATTTACAGTGAAGTATCACAAGTGAAGAAAATTAAGAAATGTAATTTAGATTTAGGATGAGTTGTCATCCAACAAACTACTAGTTAATTAGTGATGTTGGCTAGTTTACCATTTTTCTTTCAAATATTACTTTTGATATTGTTAGCAGCTGTGTTTTATCCTGCTCTGCTTTAGCTGTCAGACAGTTTGCATGACAGAATGTTCTTGGAAACATTGTGTTATTTAGTTGATTTTGAAAATTTTTTAGTTCTGCGCATTCCTAAAGCAAAGATTTTTGAATTCTGAATATCTGCTGTTTTCTTAAGGATGAACTCCTCACCATCCAGCGGTAATACAAGTCCATTCAGTGTGCCGCAGGAAAAGTCTCCACTGGCCCTTGCGCAGGCCAGCAGCAACGTGAGTCTGTCAAAAAACGATGTCTGTGTGTTTAGAAATTAGTTTACTAGTTTTGTGGTTTCTTGCATTCTAACTTGCGTTCTAACAGCACTCCTCATGCTTTCAGGTGCCAAATGGGGAAGCAACAGATGTGGAGATGACTGGCAAGTCAGGCTCAGTGGAGGAAGCGAGGGGTGGGGCCTTCACAGCGGGAGAAAATCTGATGGGTAGATGTCACAGCATTATATTACATTGACCATGCCGTAGTAAGATGCTAAACCTTGTCAAGTTCATGTCTGGGTTTTTTCCTGGGAAAAAAAATTTGAATATTGAAAATTAAGCCTGCTTTTGGAACGTTAAAGTCTTTTTGTATTGTGACATTATTTTCGTAAAAAAAAATTTGTCCAGACATTTTCTACATTGTTTAAACTTGTATTTTACTTTTTATAATACAGAAATATATGGATTACAAGAGTCATGCATGTATTATTAATATTATTATTATTAAGTATACTTAATTTAATTAGTAAATGATGATAATTATTTAATAACAGATGTAATGTTATTTTTCTAAAAATAAATCCATTTTAATTCAACTAAAATCTATACTTCCATGTTCTGTAATTTTTCTTAAATTTAAATATTTTTGTCCTTTTATTATTGTATTTATTTATATTATTATTATTTTTTTTTTATTTTTTTTTAAATATTGTACTATTTTTGTTCATTCTCTGCCTCTCTTCCTGCCCTTCAGAGGGGAGCTCTCAGTTGGATCTGGAGAGTGTTCCTGGTTTGGGTGCTCTGAGCACCGACGAGGCAGCCATGGCAGTCATTATGAGCTTACTGGAAACAGATGCCAACCTGGGTGAGGCCGTGGATTTTGACGAGTTGCACTGGTCTCTTTGAACATACTCCAATTAATTTTTTAGTTTTTTTTTTTTTAAGACCCATCTTATCTGGAGCTTTTTAAAATGAACCATCCATTCATTTTCAAGGGGGCCGTAAGCCTTTGACAAATCTTTGTATTTTATGTTTTTAATTTATTAGTGTTTTTAAATGCATTTGGACAAGCTGCATGGCATATTATCTGATGTCTGCCCTTGGTGAAGGAGAACCGAAGGGGATGGCCGTCTCTCTTAGTACCTTAAGCTGAGTACCTTAAGCAACAGGACCAGGTTTTATATGGTCTGGTGTGCATTTCTTTATCCTTGGCATGGATCAGAACAGAGAGACGTTCTTGGCCTGCTTTGCCATGTTGAGAAACACATGCCTCAGCCAGGGCATAAGGCAAGAACCCAAATGGTCCACTGTGATCCAGTGGCATAAGGATTTCAAAACTATTTCCTCAGTCATTCAACACTTGAACTGATGCTTTGAGGCAAAGCTGGACTCAAATTTTTTTTAATAAAAAGGTAAAGGGATTCCTTTGGCAAGGGAAGCCTGATAGTTATTTTACCCTTTTAGAGCAGAAATCGTCTGGAGTTCAATGTTGTTGTTTTTTTTCCAGAGTGGAACAACAGGGAGGGGTATTGGTAAAAGCGCTTGTGGTCAGTTGTCAAACAGAATTACTTGAAAAGACTGGAAAAATCAGAAAATAGAGGATCACAGTTAGGCCTGACATTAGTTTTTTTTTCTCTCTCTCTAGTCTACAAACCTGTGTGAATGTGTACTTTTCCTTCAGACACATTCTGTGCTTCTCTTGAAACTGGGCTGTCATTAAGATTTACAACTCCTGGGACAACATTTTTACCGTTGAGTAAGCTGTATTATAGAGGTCCTGGGACAATGTTCCTGGTTTTTTGCCCCCTTAGTTAGATGTATTAGATCTGCTGTTCTTAAAGATTTTCTGGATGGAGATCAGCGACATGTATTATGGTGATTGGAAACTAATAAGGGCAGGGTCTCTCAGGGAACAATTTGTGGAAACCCCTTCTCAATATCCTTTAGCGGATCAGCAAAGTACCACTTTTTAGACACTCAAGTTAAGGTGGTGTTTAAGACTTATACATTGTTCAGGGCTCCATTCTTTCATTAGTTCTTTTTGTTCAGTTATGTGCAAGAAGTATAACATGCTTATGTGATCAACATCTAGTAGATGATTGTTGTTTAAACTGTATTTTGGAATTGTGTAATAAGTTAATCTCTACTCCACTTCAAAATACTAACAAAATCACTTTTTATAAAGTAAAACATTAACAAAGTAATGGGGAGATGTATTTTAACTTTCTTCCTGCTTAATGAAGGTATTTAATACAAATCCAACCATGAAGTCACTTTTAAATATACTGTATAATGTGACCTAAAGTGAACAGTCTGTTTATGATTTACTCACCCTCATGTCTTTCCAAACCTGTATGATTGTGTCTCATGGAACACACAAATGGAGATGTTTTAAAAGAATGTTCACGCTGTTCTTTTCCGTGTAATGAAAGTCAATGGTGACCATATGGGCTTTCAAGCTTCAGTAAGGACTAAAAAGCACCTTAGAAGTAGTTCATAAGATTTGTGTGCTATTTTGCAATTCCAGTTTCATAGATCTCCAATTTATTTTACTCCATTTTCTCGGTTTCAGTGTTGCGTTTCACCTTAAGGCTGGAATACACTACTAATAGACTTTTTCCCAGATTTTTACTCTGATTTACAGTTTCAATGAGTCTATTCTAGTTGCAGATTTTGTAGATTCACATGAAATCATGTGTTATATGATACAGATATAGATTATCTAGCATCATCAGGCTATGATTCCATGCATTTGGAAGATATTGAACATTTTAGAATACATCGTTTTAACTTGTCATAAGTTTAAAAGTCTTCCGGTGCATTTCAGTCATAAGGAAGAAAGTAAGTCATACAGGTTTGAACAACATGAGAAAATAATGCTGTAAATTGTATTTTTGGCTGAACTATAACTTTAACTGAAGAACAGATTTTAATCATTTTTAAATGCTGTTAAATGAGCTTTTGAATAGATAAATCAAAAGGTAACGTCCAATGTAGTTTTAAGCCAGTTTTTTTAAAGGGCTAAAATCTTAGAAACATCACCTCTTTTTGGGAAAATGAACTTCATAGGCTGTTAAATTATGCTATCAGATGCCATTTCTTGAAATGATTCCCTATTTTATATAATTGAGATTTTATTCTATGTGCACATCCCTGGTATACTGGTTCTCTGTTTTTCTCTTTCTAAATTTCTCACTCTCTTAAAACAAGTCATCTGAATCCTCTGGGTAATAATTCACCTCATTTCAACATGGCTTTGTATCTAATTTAGCAAATTTTCTTCCAAAATGTTGCTTCCCTTTATACTGGTGACCTTTCATACAGATGATCAGTGTATTGAACTGCTTTATTGTGACCGTGCACACGTGCCCCAATTGTCTCATGGTCATGCGTGATGGTAACGGACAATTTTGACCAATTGTACCAAAGCACATTGACCGAAGACATATTTAAAGTACCCATAACCCTATGCTGTCAGATGTTCTGTAATTCTGTGACTGTGGTGTGAGCTGCTTTTAAAAAAATGTTTTCATATCATTGTCTGCTGTCACATGCTTCCAAGAGCTTACTTGAAGGGAGGATGCCACCGACCCAATCAACTGAAATACTGCTGGATGATATGCACATTAATGGTTTTTAGTGTAAAATAATCTTGCCATGATTCATTATTCATCCAACGCTTGGCTTTGCAAACGTAACATACTACCTAGAAATATAGGTGGGGTAATTTCTTTAAACCTAACTGAAATTTCATGGGATCAACTGCAAGTGCCTTGTCCACACAGGTGGTTAGATGTGTTAGCCAATCATAATTGGGCTAAGATGCTCTAGTTAGGGATTTTGATTGGGCAGTTGTAGCCTTAAGCACGGGAAACAGCTTCTTTGTTTACCCCAATGTACAAACGTTGACCTGTGCCATAACTGCAGGCTGGTCCTAAAATATGTACAAAAGACTTCTTCTGGTTCTGTTTCCCTCTCCCCCACATAGCTTCACTGTTCGTTTTTTTTTACCCTAGAATGAAAAAATTCCTTAATTCCACTCACCCTCAGGCCACCCAAGAGGTCATTCATCAGAAAATTTAGCATCACATTACCTGCTCACAATGGGTCTTCTGCACTGAATGGGTGCCGTCAGAAAGTCCAAACAGCTGATAAAAGCATCAAATAATCAACAAATAATTGATACAAACTCAGTCAGAGATTCGGCGTCTTGTGAAGTAAAAAGTTGTGTGAATGTTTAAAAAAATATTTAAATTAAGGTGTTTTAACTTTAAACTCTTGCTTCAGAACACGATGCGAGTCCATAATCAATAATAATGCTTCCTTATGGTGGAAAAAGTCCATCTCCTGTTGTCCTCCCTCAGTAAAACATACCAACATATTCGTTTAGAACAGTTTTTGGACTGTACTGTAAACAGTGCTTCATCTGTGCACATTTCTCTCCTGATTCAGATGAGATTGACACTTTCACTGGGAAGACAACGTTATTTATAGAAGGATTATTGGATTATACATGAGTTATTACAAACATGCAGCTTTTCACTTCACAAGATGTTAGTTGATGGACTGGAGTCATGTAAATTTCTTATGGATTATTGTGATGTTTCATTCATCTCATTTTGATGGCACCCATTCAGAGGATCCATTGGTGAGCCAATGATGTAATGCCAAACTCTCCAAATCTTTTCCGATGAAGAAATAAGCTCTGAGGGGTGAGTACATTTTCAGCAAATGTAAATTTTTTGAGTGCCCCATTCCTTTGTGACTGTTCTGTTTGGAGTGTCATTCTGCAGTTGCACATGGCAAAAATCAAGTACTGTAAGTAGGTTAGAAACCTTTTCTTATCTCTCTTTTGTCCTAATTTCAGCTCTCACTCCTATGTAGACTGAACATTTCTTGATTTTATTATTGTTCCGTTAATATTCATTCATGAATTGCCTTTTTGTGTCCCCTTTGCTTTTCTTTACTACTTTTTTTGTTCTGTTAGCTATCTAAGGGTATTGGGATAAAGGTTTTTGCCTTATAAAAGAGACAAAGACTTGCTCATTGTTCTATTTCCCTTTGTTCTGTCTGTCTTGAGTGAGTGGTTTGGATATCCCTGAAGACTGTTCATCATTTCTGTGAATATCACAGTCGGGGAGCAGCTGTTGGGTCGAGCCTCCCAAGATCTGCCTTGCACCTCCTCGTCGCTTTGACCAGGGCTGTTATTGAACGGGTGTCTTGTTCAGGCACACAGGCCCCTTTACTGTTTTTTTTTGCTCTCTCCTCTGTTTGTCAATGCCATCGCTGCTACTATCAACAGGTCTGGTTACTAGCAAAGGATCTGTCTGTCCAGGCTGACATGTAAAACGATTCTTAAATAAA
>NW_020523928.1:0-33105 GCF_003368295.1 Carassius auratus | reverse complement strand
TGTGTAGCCTGTGTAGAAGTAACAGCGTGCTGTTGTGAGGGAGAAAAGTTCACAGGCATCGAAGGGTCTGGTCTTTTTTATGTTAGTTGACTAAACTATTATTATATTAAGTACTTATTTATTTTTTAAACAACATAGAGTGCCTAAAAAATAATTATCACAACACTGTAAGGCTTATTCAGATTTTCTCATTCTCTGAATTATCATTATAAAAATAAAAACAATTCAGAAATGAATTAAAATATAATTATATTTTAAATGTGACGCAAATATATATTTTTTTTCTACAATAGCAACAGTGTTTACCACAGCAAGACCACTTTAGCCTGTAAACTCAATAATATCTCACTGGAAATAAATGTAAAAATATCAATAAAAAAAAGGCATAATATATCTGACTTCAAAGTGCACTGTTGTAGGATATGAATAACAAATGTAGCCTGTCATTTGTTTACATTGCAAAGGTGTTCGATTTTAGACAACAACTACAACAGTAATAAAAATATGAATCACTATATTCCAGTGTATCATTTTTTAATGTTTTGAATCTATAACCTAAGGTGGACTTATTAATTAGGTGCAAGAGTAGTAGTGATGGTTAAAATAATAGATTAATGCTGAAGATAGTAAAAGAGGAAGAAAAAGAGGGAAATGTAGAGGCACAAGTGACAAAAAAGAGAGCAGGGAAAGGCAAGCCAGGAGACAGAGGCTGGTGAGAAAGAGGAAAATGTAGAGCACAAGTGTTTTCTATAGTTTTTACTATAACAGCTGTTCTTAATCATTTTTGTAGAATAGAGAAGAAAAAGCCATCAGGTAGGGACAATTTAAGACATTTCAGTTTCTAATTCCAGAGCTATTATTATTTTTAAACTTAAAATTGTCTTCTTTATTGTTTCTTTTCAAAACTGCATCAAAGCATTTGTAAAATATATTGCTGTATTGATATATTTGAGCAGCGCCAGCCTTATTCCATGTGCCCTTTTATACTTTGAGCACCTGCCCCTCCAAAGGTCTCTGCACGGCCCTGTTCAGAGGGACTGTCAGCCACGCTAAAAAAGTTAACCGCTTAAGTCATTTGTGGATTAATGCATATTGGTGACGCGAAACCATTTAAAGCGCCAACCCTTTAAAGTTTGAGCATATTGTTTGCAAACAGCAATTGATTAATTAAAAAACAAAGTAGTTGATATGCTGTGTTGTTTTTGTTGTTTAGTAGCAGTAATATGCAGTTATTAGCCATGTCCACTGTATTTTTTGTTGGTTTTCATGAGACCCCCTTGAAATGACCAGGACCCCCCATTGCCCCCCCAATCAAAATTGTCTGGAGCCACCACTGATTAAGTTGCATTGTTCCTACCATATTGGCAAATAGTTTTTATCTTTTTTTTTCTTTCAAGTGTAAATACATAAGAACATAACTCGATTCAGGATTTAGTGTATATTTTACATGATTTTCATACATTTCATGCAGCAGCACCTTGAAATCATGCCCGTTCTATTTGCCGAGCTGCAATCATTCCAGAACAAGCTGTACTGCTATATTCATTATGCATCTGCCTGCTATTATGCGCTGAAAATCATGTTTGGCTTATGGCTGTTTCTTGGATACCCTGAAGATGAATTAAGACTCGACGCTCAGAGTGTCAGCAGAGAAGTGTGGGAGAGGAGAGCAGTGATAGCAGCAATAATGCAGAGGCAAAAAAAAAAAAAAAACGAACCGGGAAGAAAGCCATGAGAACAGGTACAGCGGGATTCACAGCAGAACAGCGGAGCATGACAGTTAAAGGCAGTCTCATTAATAATCTGAATGAAACTGAATCAAGAGATACTTAAGACGGCAGAGTAAGGGAAATGTACAATGATTTTGAGAAAGGCGGGTGGCGACTCTAGCAGATGATTAATCGTTATGCCAGGCGCCAAATGAAACTGTTTGACTGGTAGGCTGTGAGAAACCGTCCACGAGAATCATCACCCTCATTTGCAGAGGTTGACTTTGGATAAGCCAGCAAGTGTGAGTGTTACTGATAAAAACCTTGGTTTAAATTGACTGTCCTTCAGGTCAGACTCACTCTCTGGTGGTGATTAGTACATTGATGCCCAGTGACAGGTTCTTGGCACCCAATCTGGAACCTTTCTGCACATTTCCACCTAAGAAATGGTGGTTTGGGGCTGGAGAAATTGACTAGAACATGCCGGTCTCAAACAAGGAGCCAATGCCTCTGATTAAATTTAATGAATCTGTTTGCACTTCAAAGGCCTGATGCAGCACGTATTCAGTTGAAGGACATTTAACTTCCTGTTTTTGATTTGCTGCATTTTTTTAGACATCTGAATTAAATCTATTTTATAAATGCAAATGTCTGTCATTAAATGCATTACAGTCATTATTTTATGTAATATAAAATACATTCATTTAAATGTATTTTATTATATTATTAATAACAACAACAACAACATATAGCAATCAGTTCACACACACACACACACACACAATAGTGTATTTGTTTAAATATTTTATATACTTTGTAAAAGTATGATTTTTTATTTTATACTTATTCTTTATTTTAATTATTATTGTTATTATGATTAGTATTATTATTATTATTATTAATATAAATATAAAATGGTACTTATTCATAACTATATGTCTTTCTTATTTAATTCAAAATAATCATGGTCTGTTATACAAATAAATAAATATTTTATTTTATTTTATTTTATTTTATTTTATTTTATTTTATTTTATTTTATTTTATTTTATTTTATTTTATTTTTGTTTCGTTTAGTTTAGTTTAGTTCAGTTTAGTTTAGTCCAAGCTGACTTTGACAATGTTAAGTCAGACATTTCAATTAACAAATAGATTTCATTTAGACATTTAAATATGTTCAATCTAATTATTAATTAAGACATATAATATATTCAATTTAATTATTTCAATATATTTAATGATGTATAAATGTAAACAATAGCATATAGCAATCAATTCACAAAAATTATTCCATTTTACATTTATATTTACAAACAAGAAAAAAGATTCAGACAGAAATAATGGTGTCTTTGTTTACATCCTACACCTCGTTTTGTGAACTTATTTACCAATCAAATTGCAAATATTGTATATCTTTAATTTGATTAAAATGTAATTTACTTTAATAAAATAATTCTTAAATCTAGCAGTAAAAAAGACACAAATATGTTGTATTATTTCTAAATATTTAGTCAGATGGTTAGGTTAAACGGTTATTTAGTAAATATTTAAACAGTTATTTCATAAATAGCCTATTTATGTCTTTATTTGGCATTTAAGTCGGTGGAAATGGGGATGTTCATCAGGGTGCAAAAAGCAGAAACGTTGTCCAGACACTGTGATAAGAAGGCTTTCCTGAGGTCCTCTATCTTGAGCCTATTCAGTGACTCTGCGAACCAAAAACCGTTTGTTCCAGCCCTTGAATTTTAGCCAGGCCCTGAATGCTGCCCAAGATCAGTTAATCTACACAATCTTTTGACACCAAGACTAATTTCAAAGTTCTTCAAGGAACACAGTTAATTTGTTTTTCGGCATTACAGCGTCTTGTTTCTTTGTCTTATCTCGCAACACTGGCTATAACCGATATCAGCCGCCGCTCTCTAATTAGCCTCAGTGTGTCCAGCGGTTTAGGGTGACGTCACGGACACTAATTGAAGAGATCGAGCGAGCCAGAGAATGTCCCGGGCTTTTAACGCATCTGGAAGAGCTTCCATCGCCATGATTATCTCCACTTCCTTATTAACGCTGCTTGAAGAGCTGTGATCTAATGACTAATGACTGCAGTGGCGCTGCCGCATTTCCATTCTGGCAATTGCAGAGACAGCTCTCCGGCGGCCCGGTCGCTAATGCGTCTGTGGGCGTAATGAAAACTTTGTGCATCAATAATCAACTATTACGAAAGAGATTCTCCAGCCATGAGGTTTGGAAATGGTTTTTTGGGGTAAGAGATCTTCCCCTTGCACAGAATTAATCTGCCTAATGTATTTAGCTTGAACACAGATAACCGCTCCAGCAAACCAGTCCTCTTTCTTGTGCCTTTAACCGAGTTCAGTTGAGGACAGTGTAAAGAAGAGATGGGAGAAAATGGAGTGCTAATATGAAAGTAGAGTGCTTCTATTTTCTAAACACACCATTCATTAACAAGTGCCACGCTTTCTGGCTTACTGCGACATCTAAAGTAATTACAATAATGGAAAGGACTGTATTGAGTGGAGTGTGTTATTTGATCAGGATTCATTTTAGTAAAATGATGTGGGTTTTATCTACAAAGGTAACGTTAATCAATTAAGCGGCTGAAGTGAAATACTCCTGTTCATATTTCGTCTTTGAAATCAAGGCCATCTGAAAAGGAACGCTGATAATTATCAAGACGAAGAACATTAACATGGAAACTACAGAAGAATAAATGAAATAACTTATTTATTTAATTATTATATTTCATTATTATGGAGTGTAGTGGTGGCTTTCCCATAATATGTACTGTATGTGTGTGTTTGTATGAAATTGTATAATTTATATTAAAAAAATAGATATACAAATCTAAAAAATAAAATAATGTATTATCTGTATTATTATTTTTGTTAACTTTATATCATTCGTTTCATAATTATAATAATTACATTCTATTCTATCATAAATATTCTGCATATATATATATATATATATATATATATTATTTTATTTTTTTTTATTTTTTTTTTTATTCTAGCATTATCCTATGTATATAATGAGCATATGTAATGTGTATGATGTGTGTATACTTCACAATAATTGCTCTGTTATAGTAGCTAATATTAGTCTAGCAGAGTTATTATCATAAACTATATGTATTATTCCATACAAAATATTTGTATTATATTATGATATTATTTATATCACAGTATTTAGTTCCTTATAATTACATTCTCTTTTAAATAAATATGTTGTGTATATCTAAGTCTAGCGCTGTTGTTCTTGTAAGCCAAATTACTGATGAAAATGTTTGTTGATAAAACGTTTTACGATTTCATGCAGTTTGACATTTTTTCATCATGTTGTCAACTAAAATGACTGAAATTATATGTCATTTCAGTCGGAGTGAAATGGACGAAAGTAATGAATGTGACATGATGAAATATTGACTAAAATACATTTTTGTCAAGAAAGATATAGTGTTAGGGTTAGTTTTTGTCTTGTTTTGATTGTGCTTCCTGTTCACCCTGTTCCCCGTTGACCTAGTTTTACTTTATCTCCTAATTGTCATTTCATTCACCTGTGTTTGATTAATTTACTCATTAGTTCTTTTGTTTGCTCACCTTCAAATACTCTCAGTTCTGCCTTAGTCTTCGTCCGTTCACTATCATGTCTAGTTGTGCTTCTTGTTATTTTCCTAATTTGGAGTTGGAATTAAAATATATTTTGCTGGATTACTCCTGTTACGTGCACCTATCTACTAAGAGCACAAACATGTGACTTCTAGTGTGACAACATATGACATGGCAAACAATTTTATTTTTATTTAGTAACAGGAAAAATTGACAAAGTTCTCACAGAGACATTGAACATTGAAGTTCCTGTGCATAAAATGTTCTTAATTAAAAAATGCATGTTTTATTTCAGTGTTTATATAGTTTCTACCAGTGTAGACATCTGTAGATCATTTCTTCTGCTTTTGTTTTTCTTTTTTTTTGAGAGAGAGGACATCAGTTGGAGAGCAGTTCTTTAACAAGCACATTACAGTCTATACTGCTTGTGAAGGTGAGGAAATGATTTTGCAATGTACTGTAGATTGTCACAGCACCTCACGTCTGAGAGCATGGAATGACACAAGCGTCAGGTTTGTTTTGAAAGAGCGAGAATGAAATACTGACCTGACCATTCAATCTAACAAGCCTGGAGATTTCCTAAAATCCTAGTTTATATGTGTTTGTGTCCCTGAAGCGCTATCACACGAGGACACCTGCTACCTGCGGAAGTCTTTTCCTTTAAGAGCTTCAACAGCGTGTTAATGGTGTGTGTGCTGTTCATTGGTGTTACAGCCTCAAGAAAAGCATTTGGTGGTTACTAAGTCAAGCATCACTATTTCTACAGCTCAAAGCACTAGCTCAGCTGGCGTCATTTGTGCTAAACACATGAATAACACCTCGAACGTGAAATTGTGGAGAAATTGTGTGGTATTGTCTTTTTAAGTGATTTGCGATTTTGCCTGACGGTCAATAAAATGTTCTTACATTAAAGAAATAACATCATAGAGACCAGAGCATCATAGTATGTCTGTTTGCTTGTTGAACAGCATAAGCATTTCATTATGATAATAAGAATAACTGGATAATGTTACATTTTAATATATATTATATTATCAATAACTATAAAATTAGTATATATTTGCAAAACGTATTATTATTGTATTATTTTTTTAATTGGGTTGTTAATTATTAATTTAAATATTTTTGTAAGATGTATTTAATAATAACAATCATTTGTTGTTGCTGATTATGATGTTAAACATTTATTGTTTGTTTTATAACAATTAAATTACAAGAATAAACATTATACTTGCAAATGTCATCTAATTGTAATATTAATCAATGTTGTTATTTTATAAATGTATATTTAATTTGTATTTATTTGTTTGTTTGTTTAACAACTTGAGGATTTAATAATAATTTAATTATATTACATATATGAATATTATAAACCACAATATTATTATTATAATATATTTGCATTACTAGTTATTGTATTATTTAATTAATTGTCACATTGTGTTGTTACCAATGTTTCATATTAAACTAATTTGCATGACTCAATACTACTACTACTACTAATACTACTACTAATAATAATAATAATAGATAATAATAATAATAATAATAATTATGTTGTTGTTGTTACATATTTATTGTTTTACTATTATGAACAAGTTTTATATAATTGTTACAACAATCAATATGTTGTTGTTTTATAAATGTATATTTAATTGTTATTGATTGATTGATTGATTGATATATTGATTGATTGAGCATTTAATAATAATTGAATTATATTACATATGAATATTATAAACAACAATAATATTATTATATATTTATTGTTATGATTGTACTTTAAGTTTATTTAATAACAAAAATTAGCATTTGTATTAGTATTCACAACAGCTGTTTTTATTGTCATAAAACCATTATTGTTAATTTTGTAATATTTCAATTATATTATAACTATACAGATTGTTAATTTTTACATTATTATGTAATTGCAATGTTGATTATTATTTTGAATGTTATTTTTATTTAATCGTTGTTTTTTTTAAGTGTTATTAGAGATACAATTACAATGATCATACCATGCATCACAACATTAACTAATCTGTCATCTGGTATTGGTTAGGTTACATTGGATTCACACGAAACAGCGAGATGCACTCAGAGAAATGCACTCAAGAGTTAAACTCACTCATCACGTCCACAGCTGTTGCTTAAAAACCCTAATAAAAACTAAACCACTAACATCATTTTTAAATATCAATATTCTCAGAATAAACATTGTATCGGTCGGAACTGATCGACTGTAACTTTGACCAGAGCTGATAAAAATGAACATCTGTGTTCTCCTAACAATGCATGAAATGTGATTATATGGAGATAAGCTGAATAATGTGCGACTCAGGGGTCAAAACTAATCTAAATTGGAATCGCTTCATCCCTTGGGCTCTATGACAAAACAGCAAGGTGAGATGAGTTCGGCTGACTCACTATACCCTTTGATTGGATTTTTTGAGTCAGGGTGGGGCAGAGGAGAAATTAACACAAACCTTCTGGACGATCTGCAGACATCTTCAGTTTAAAAGTTTGGAAACCTGTTTTGTTTTTCTCATATGGCAAATCAAATCAAGGACAAACTCTTGACAATTTTTGCATCTTAAAAAATAATTATTGATAAGAACGTTTTATGGTGTATAAAATATAAAATAACACTTCCCTCAAAAATGAAAATTTGCTAAAAAATGTAAACTCAGGCCATCCAAGATAAATCCCTTGCTCACTAATGATCCTCTGCAGTGAACAGTGTTGGGAAGGTTACTTTGGAAATGTAATTGTTACTGATTACAAGTGACCCTATTTAAAATGTAATAATTTGTGTAATTATTTTTATTACTTTATTGAAGTAATGTAACTACCGGTAGTTACTTTGTTAAATTAACTGTAAAATTTTTACATTTTGTTAACTATACAGTGGTACTCAACACTGACAACTCAACATCACAATAATTCACAAGCGATCCACATTACTCAAGTCTGTCTTGTGAAGCAAAAAGCTTCATGTTAATAAGAAACATGCCAATATTTAATATGTTTTTAACTGAAAACCATTGCTTCTGGCTAAAATAAGATCCATTATATTGCTTTCAGTGGAAAAGTTGTCTTGTCTGAAACAGGAGAGAAATATGCACAGATCAAGTACCATTTAAAACATAAAAAAGTACCATTGATGTGAGAGGACAACAGGGAATGGACTTTTCCACTGGAGAAAAGGTTATTATTCATTATGGACTCTTGCTTTAGGAAGAAGAAGCAACCAGTTCAAATGCCTTGATGGATATATTTATTACAAGCTTGAAGCATTTCTCATCACACGATGTTAATTGATGGACTGGAGTTTTGTGGATTACTGTGATGTTTTTCTCAGTTGTTTAGACTCTCATTCTGACGGCACCCATTCACTGTAGAGCACTTGGTGAGCAAGTGATGCAATGCTAAATTTCTCCAAATCTGTGTCTGATGAACAAAAAAAACTCACTCATCTACATCTTGGATGGCCTGAGGGTGAATAAATGTTTAGTAAATGTTCGTTTTCAGGTGAACTACCTTAAGGAGGATGCCTGTCGCCAGCGGGAATCATTATCTGTCGTAGGTGTTGTTCTCATCATTTCATTTGTTGCTTCTGGGAGATGCTGTGTTTAAGCCCAACGGTGCGACACATGCTGTTGTTGGTGGATCCTGCTGGGAGCTGGTGGGGAATGTCAACCTGTAGGATATATACCCACCAGCTTTGCTGTATGCTATAAGGAAACCAGAGGGTGCTTGTGGTCTTTAAATCGGCCAACATGACATTTGTGGAGAAGTGAAATGTGAGGGACCCTTCCTGCACCGCAGAGCCCTATGGGACGTCGTATTTTCTCCATTGGCTCGGCAATGGATGTCAGGAGCGCTTTATAAAAGTGGTCATTTCAGACGCTTTGAGCATCTTAAGCTTCGGTTATCAAATGAAACCCCACGTACATTGGCAAAACAGATAAAAGTTTTTCACCGTTAAAGGTCTGAGGTCTGGAGAAGTTCACAGAGCTTCATTCAGCAGAGATTCTTTCATAAAAAAAAAAAGACATTTTTCCACCAGCGTCTCATGTCTAAACGCTGCTTTATCAGAACAAACAGATGATGCCAACCACCGCCATGAGGATGATTTTACTCATCCGCATTGTGTTTATTTATTTGTTTATTGTTTTGTTTACTGCCTAAAGCAGTAGGTATTTGTCTTTGTACTTTCATGAATAATGCAGCTCGCCTCCTGGGATTGATGATCTTTAACTTCCTCAACTTTCATCCGTATGCTTATATGTTCATTTATCTATGAAACCATTCCATTGCCAGGGGGGAATGAGGCAACTGAGGACGCCGCCAATGTGTCGGCAGGGAAGTTTTGTGCCATTTTACCTGACAGTTGGATTTCTGTTACCCGCAGATGGTTGGAAATTTTAGATTTAAATTCAGCCATGCACAGTAAGGTTGTTGCGTCTATTATAGAAGTGTAAACAAGCAACAGCCTGCAGTTGAAATCTTGAGCATTTCCGGGGAAAGAAACTGGATACGCAAAATCTAATAGCCTGGACACCTCAAAAATCAGCCTTTCAAAACATTATTGAATAGTAATTAATTTTATTTTATGTAAAATAATTAAGTTAAAAGATAACTCGGTTGCACTTTATTTTACAGTACGTGTACTAACGTGTACTTATAGAGAACTTACAGTGTATTTATCTAAGAAAGTTCTGGTAACACAAGGTAACTACATGGGGTAGGGTTAGGTTTAGGGTTAGTACCTAGTTATTACATAGTTACTGAAATTACTATAATAAGTACATAGTATGTACATGAGGAACAGGACTGTAAAATAAAGTGCTACCGATAACTCTCTTTTTCAAAAAACTAAAAAAAAAAAAAAACTCAAAATATCAAAATAATTAAATCACCTTAAATTTTACCAATGAAAAAAAAATCTAAATGTAAACAGTATTGTTTCATTAATTTAGTCAGTATTGTTCATATTTAGTTCTACCTAAAGTTAGTTAATGTTTAGTTATACTTAGATATTGTTATAATTATATAACATTTCATGTATGCTTTAAGAAAGAAAGTATTTAGTTATTCCTCCCAACCACCAAAACAAATACATGTGATTTTTTAAATGTTTTTATTATTATTATTATTATTATTATTATTAATTGTACTAAATTAATGTGTTTAATTATCATGCGATATATCAGCTGGGACATTTCAGCTGAAATACTTTTTGAAGTGATAGTTCATGTCGTTCCAAACCTGAACACAAAATAAGATATTCTGAAGAATGTACTGTAGGTAGTTATTAGAGTTTCAGTTCTATTGTAGAGAAAAAATAAAATACAATGGACATAACTGAAATATAAAGTTTCTGGTTATCAACCATTCTGAAAATGTATGTTTTTGTTGTTTCTTTTCCCTCCAGTGTATTTTTGTTCATTGAATGGAAGTCAAGTCTTCCCTACAGTCTTCAGAATATCTTCTTTTGTGATCAGAAGAAGAAATAAAGTTTTGAATGACATGAGGGGAGTAAAGGTTGACAGTTTTCTTTTTTTATTATTCTATTATTTTAAGATCAGATTGTTCGGGACAAACAAAAACCTGAAATATCAAAATAATGAAATAAAAAAGTGTCAATCATCGTTAAAGGGACTGAAATTGTCTCACCTTGGCAATCTGTCTTCTGTGTTCATATCTCACGGCCTTGACAAGCGCTGACTCTGGGTCAGTACAGCATCACAGTCCCTGTATTGTATCAGTACACACAGCCTTTTGTAGTCTGAGTAGGTTATAAAATAGTAAAAGAGCAAATACTGTACCCCCGACACAGTCCTTAAACGCAGCAACTGTTAAAATATTTTATAAGGTTATTCCCAAAGCCTGAATTTTTAACTATGTTTGAAAAACTGTATTTCCCTCGAGTACTTGGTTTATGCCAAACTCAAGAACACTGTGAAGCTGTTGAATCGCGCAGCTGTTAGAAATGACTTATCACCCTGTGAGACTCCATTGAGCACTGTCTTTCACAGCCAAACTGGTATTTCCTTCTAAACGGCTTTTGCCATTGACCTTGCACCTACACATTGTAGGAAAAGATTAACTAATGGCTTCTTGTTAAACGTTCCCAATTTTGGGTATGTAGGATAATTAATGAAGTAATTAAACCGCGCAGGACGAAGCTGCAGAATCATCAGAAAAATAACAACAGCAACAACAAAAAAAAAAAAAAACATGCTTTTGTGTGTCCTCTCAAGCTTGTCCTCTGGTTGTTCATGCTGTTTTCACACAATTGTTTTCTTGCTCAATTCCATTAGGAGGATATTAAAGAGGAGGCGCAACGAAAAATGCCATTTTTGTTATCCTTTACTCAACTTCAGATTGTTTCAAACCCTTGTGACTTTTTTTTATTCTGTGGAACACAACAGGAGATTTTTGGGGGTGGGAAATCACGTTGTTCTATACCACAAACAAAGAGTTAATCAAATAATACATGCACATATCTAAACTTAACTAATCTAAACTAAGCTGTTGAGAGAATATTGATAGTCTGTGTAATTGGATGGATGGGCTCCAGAAAATCGGTAATAAGGTGATGATGGTTTTCAGATTTCAAAAGCAAAAAGTCGTGAATAAATTCTACATGTAAAAAAACCTTTAAAGAATCTTTATTTTCTAAATTGCACACAAAAGGCAAGCATTATACATGATTATATATCTGTTATCTAGTATAATACAGATTCATCACACATTCATTTCTTTTAAAACCTAGCTGTTGGGTAAAATTTATTATGTTTTTGATGATAATGTGCCGCTGAATACACAAAAAAACGAAGAGAGTGGCATTATCTCATTAGCTCATTATCATTTAAAGAGACAAGCACCGAAACGGCTTGCTTTGAACAGAGCTGTTTTTGACATTGTAGAAAAGGTTGTTGTTTTACACAAACATTGAGAAATTATAACCAAAGGTATTTTCCAGATATTTCATGAAGACCCTAAAGAATATTTTCCGATCTTCTTTTGAGTTCCACAGACGAAAGAAAGTAATACAGGTGTGGATCAACATAAGGGTGAGAAAACGAAGACAAAATTAAAATTTTGAGGTAAACTGTCCCTTTAAAGCCTAGTTTGCAGGTTTTGAAAAGTGGGTCCACCTGTTACTCATAGTTTCCCTCTTTCCACTGCAGGTTTCTCAGCGCACCACAGGAAAAGCTCAGAGTAATGCTACAGACGATCTGCTGACCTCATGTGTAAGTGCTGAAGAATAGGCCTCCGCTGAAGACCTTGCCCACGGTGCTTTCCTGGATTTATGCTCGACTTGGTGGAATGAGTCCGTCTCCCGGGTGCCAGCAGGGTTGAAATAGAGGCTGTGATGAAGTAAGGAAAAGGACAAACTCACTTGATTTTAATAAGGTGTTGTCACAACAGATAAGTTGGCCCTGCATCAGCCGGGCCCAGGGAGCTGGAGGCATTCCAGCTACTTTAAATACAGCTGTTCTGCCAGAGCCAGATACACTCGCTGTATCAAGGTTACAAAAGTTCCTGGCATATTCATAATAGTGAGCGCACAAACTCTAGTGTCTCTCGCTCACCTGATCCAGACTCTCTGTCGCTCTCATCCGCACCCTTATAACAGCGCTGCTGATAACAGCCAATGAGAAGGCTGTCTGAAAAGACATGTTGCAAGGAAGATAAGTCAGTCATATTGGGTCTCTTCCACTCATCTTGTATTGATCTGCAGTTGACTTCACAGGTGTTTGGACATCCTAATAACCTTCATTTTAGGGAGCATGAACACTCAGTCTTATTTATTGACATTGTGGGGGGGGGGGGGGGTATATATGGGTTAGGCAATAGAAAATATTGTTTGGTCAGAGTAAAAGTAATATGAGTTATAAAGTCAGTGGAAAATCCCCAAAATTCACTGAAACAAACAGTAAGGTATGTGTGTGTGTCATGTTATATTTTTATATGAATGAGAATGCTAATAATAATAAACTAGTATTATTATTATTATTATTATTATTATTATTATTATTATTATTATTATTATTATTATTATTATTATTAATAATAATAATAATAATAATAATAATAACTAACAACAACATTGATATTATCAACATTCATTTAAATGCATAAAATATTTTGGTAACATTTCCATGAAGCCCATATTTATAATAGATTATAAGGGTATTTATTCTTAAGGCATTATAATGAATGCATAATAAAAATAACCTATGTTATAGCATCTTATGAATATGAATATATATATACTGATGGTACCCTTTAGACAGCAGTTGATAGGTAACTCTGCAACTACATTTGAACTAACTATCATTAGAGTGGCATGTCTGCTAAATATAGGCTAACACTTTATTTTGATGGTTCCCCAACAGACAAGCTGACTGTGACCTTAACCTAATCCTACTAATACTATGACAGTAAGTTGACATGTAGTTGCAACATTGCTTATAGTCAATAGACTAAGGAGACCATCAAAATAAAATGTAACCTAACATATAAACATTGCATTTGTTCTAGTCGAACTCATCAAAATTAATATTACCCTCACAGGGAACACACATGGTGGTTCGATTGTTTGTCAAAAGATTTGTTTTCCCCTAGTTGTGCAATACCTCTTTAACATGAAAACTTCTGTACACAATGGCATAAAAAAAATAAAATAAATAAAAGGTCAGATTCAAACTTTTTTCCTTTCAGAACTCTCTGAGAAACTCAAGTGAATTGTGAGATATAAACTCACAAAAAGTCAAACTTAGGTTATATTTATGGGCTTTTATGCCTTTATTGGGAATCGAACTCTGGTCACCATGAGTGCAGTTGGAAGCAGTCTTCCAACAGGCTCAGTTGTTGAGTAATGAATTTTGCTGACCTCTAATCTGAATATTTGTAGCACGTGTATTTACAAGCTCAGGAATGTTCCATCACAGTTCAAGCTAAAAACAACAATAATGTTCTCAGTGTTCTCTAGAAACCAAGAACCAACCAGAATCCACATCATTTGTGTCAGACCACTCAAACTCACCAATCCTGAGGGTGCACTGCGATTCTGAAGGTCATTTTGCGCCTTGCTAAAAAAGACAAGGCACAAACATGCATTGTACTCCTCGAAGCCAGTGAATTCTGGGATAGCCGGAAGATAGAAAAGATAACACTCCACACCTAATGTGGTAAGATATTGTGCAGATCTTAAATTAACAATGTAAAGATTATATTATATTATATTATATTATATTATATTATATTATATTATATTATATTATATTATATTATATTATATTATATTATATTATATTATATTATTAGCAAAATTATTTAATAATATGAATGAGCATGCTAATGAATGAAAATTCTTAATGTTATCAACCTCCTTAGTATTAGCCACTGGCCAAAAAGACATTAATTAAAGGGACAAACTACATTTATTGTTTATATATATATATATAATTATATAATTGATATTATATATATATATATATATATATATATATATATATATATATATATATATATATATATATATATATATATATATATATATAATGGGGATACCAGAAACAGCCGACACCATTCTTAAGATTATGTAATAAATTCAATTATTTTTTTTATAACGGAAGACAAGACGAATATAATGAAGGTATATATCTTTGGAAAGTGTTGTAGGGTATCCAGCACTCGTCCCCATAACTAATTTGGTCTCTTATCCTAGTGTGTTCTCACCCTCCCACTTAACAAGTGGCACCCTAACTAGCTACAGGAGCAGCCTAGCTTTAATTAAACAGTGTTAATTATGAGAGAGAGGAGGGACACACTCATTATCCCGATAACAGCTGCTCACGCTAACACTAGCCAAACACCCCCGGAAAGCATGCAAGATATCAGAAAAGTGTGTTTATACAAACTCATAACAGACACAAACACACACAATCAGAATCAGCTAATGCATATGCACACACACACACACACACACACACACACACCTCCTTTGTACAGACAGACAGTCTTCCTCCACACATGACATAACTTCACATTCAGAGTTCAGGGGGTGTGATGTGTTTTGTAAGGCCAGTGTGTGTGTGTGTGTGTGTGTGTGTGTGTTAGCAATAAATTGTCCCATTAAACCCACAGCCATTTACTCACTGTAGGGGGCAAGCTGCTGATTTTCCTTTCAATAAATCGCATAACCTGCAGCCATTGACTTATAGTTCATGTAAATCTTTTATATATTTGGGGCTATTAAGATGTAGCAAGTATTAATATGGATAAGTATTAATAAACTCTAGAAAGGCCAAAGGATATAATCAACGCAAAATGCCCCCGTACATGCTGCCTATTGTTAAATCTTATTTATATTTTCAATACTTGATTCCGATGAATCATTTGTGCCATTCTGTGGTCAAATATTTTTGCATAATGAGCGCTAAATTGGCTGTTGTCCCCGGCAACCAATTTCCTCCATAGCTGCGCTCTTTTTCTTCTCAGCTCCAATCAATATTTCATGCCCATGAATTTGTTTATTTTGTAAGTAGCTATTTAATTAGCAGGATAATGTAAAGTCATTTAAATAAGTTATTATAATGATGATGATGATGATTAATTATAGTAGTAGCTATAACACTGTTTATCATAATACCGTTATTTTAAAATAATATATTATTGTTATTAATCTCTCTATTATAATAATCAAATAATTTGATAAATGTATTATTATTTGGATTATTTATTATAAAGTTACTATTTAAAATAAGGCATTATTATTATTATCATTACACAGTTTATCATAATAAAATATTATAATATCATTATTTTGAAATAGTGTGATATTATTCGACTGTTGTTATAATAATGAAATAATTTGATTAATGTATTATTATTTTGATTAACAGATATTATAATTTTATTAATTATATTAAAAGCATTATTATTATTGTTTATATAGTAACAAAATGCTTTGTTATAACATTGTTTAAATAAATATTGTTACAAATAATACAATTATTTGGGTCTGGCCTTCATTTTTATTTTTTTTATTTTTTTTCTTTCGTCTCAAATTTTCTGTGGATCCCCAAAACCCTCTAAAACCCCAAACCTTGGAAGTAACAAGACTGGAACCATGAAACGTCTCTCAACCAATCAGAATCAAGCGTTCAATTGTATAACACAAAGTCACCCTGACTGGGAATAACTGAAGGACTTTTTTGGTGAGTGTGTGTGGGTGAGTGAGTTCAGATTGATGTATGAAGGAAGATTTATGCCAGTTCTCCATGAAATGACGTTGCATTTCAATAAGAAAAGCTCTTTCTGCGCCCGCCTTGCATTTGACGGACCCATTGTTTGCGAAACGATCATGACGCTGCTATATCAGCTAATGTTTCACTGAGGCCGGGTGGTGCGATAGCTGAAGCCTGAATCAAAATAGGACCACAAACACCGTCTGACTGAGGCTAATGATGTAGTCACTTCATAAGCCACCTGAATTCTCCACAGAGCACTACTCTGGGAATTGCGTTTCTGTTTGTCGTCTGGCAAAAAGCCACACAATCCGCTCCATGCCAGGTGTTCTTTTATTTATCACACCAGCAAAAGTGACCTTTATATCCGCACATTAAAGAGAGGAATTTACCTCCAAGAGATCTTCCATCCAATATATTTTTCTTAGGGGTGAAACAGACCAAACAGCCGTCTGATATTATTCCCTGGATTTTTACTTCTGCTGATGACTCCAGTCCATTTTATGTGGACAAATGCACAAATAAAAATCTTTTCCCAAGATTATGCAATCTTTATTGGCCTCCAAAATAGCAAAACTCTTCTTAAGAGTGTATTTGAGAGAGTGGAAAGGAAAGAAGTCTGGGATCCTGCTGTTAAGAAGCAGCTCAACGATGCTGGAGAACATCATTTTTAGGACGTTGTTAACTGAGTGAAAGTGTAAATTGAGACGGCTGCGTTTGATCCCCGAGGTGATAAAGTGCTCCGATCTGTTCTGACTAAAGTACTTTCAGGAAGTGTTTAGAATGACATTACGTTTGAGAAACTCCAGCAAAGTGACACCATTTACAACGCTGTAATATTGTAGGTGGAATTAAGTTCCTATGGCAAGTGCTACAATAAAAGTAAAGGACGGAAGTAAAGTTCCCAGGAAAATGAATGTCCATTCTGAATGTAAATGTGTACAATGCTTAACCTGTGTAAACCATTGTAATGCAGTTGCTAAGGTGTTCTGTATGCTTGCGATTGCATTGGTTGATATGTTGGTATGCTGTTGCTATGGGTTGCTAGCACACTATATGGTTGTTAAGGTGTCTGTTATTGCATTGGTCGGTGAGTTTTTATTGTTGATGTGCTGTTGCCAGCATGATCAGAGTAGTTTAGGTGGTTGTATATTAAGGTAAAAGACGTAAAATGTCTGTGTCAATAAAAACAACCACCGTAAAATAATGTACTTAATTGCATTATTTACAAAAGAAAGAAAGAAAGAAAGAAAGAAAGAAAGAAAGAAAGAAAGAAAAGAAAATACTAAAATTATATAATAAATAGTGAACTTGCATTATTTGAAATATTGGGAAATGGATGAATTACTTACTGTGTCAATAAAAAAAGACTAATAACTAAAAGAATATAATTAAATGCTTTAATATATAGTATATTCATTGAGGGAATGAATAAATTAATCAGTCCATTAGATTTTTCTTATCAAATATTATAAATAAATAAAGGATTCTAGTATTAAAAATTATTACTAATATGGATTATTTCACATATTCAAAAAGTTCATATTCCAAATATTCAATATTTTTAACATGAATCAATACTGGGATTATTCATTCATACTTACTGATTTTCTTTTCTTAATTTTTTTTTTTTTTCATTGACATTTTCTGTATTAATCCTCAGCGTCATACGAAACACACAAAGGTCAGGCCAAGCTGACTGTTGATTAACTCTAATTAAAGCCATATTTTTTATGCCTTGCAGATCAATATTGAAGATTTCACAGCACGCTGCTGCCAGTGCACAATGGAGTCTAGTTGCCATGGTGAAATATGGCCATCACAATGAGAATATGATTTCTACATGGTAGAGCATTACATTAGATTAGAGGAATTTGTGGTTGCTCTCAGTGTACTGATTCACACTCCCATGATAATGTGTATAATGCATCACACTGTCTGCTGGCCATCCATCCATCATTCCCTTCACACGAGCTAAGAAGGATTTGATGTGTTCCTGAAGGATTGGTCTACTCTCATTTTGTGTTGTCTCTATGTAATATCCTTGATTGAAAGTAAGAATAACTGGACATAAGCATTTATGACATTTAATATGTCTGAAGCTGGGAAATTGTGCTTTTCTTACATAAGTAAAGCAGTACTGACAGATTTATTCAGGCCAATTTAAACTCTCATCTAGTAAAGTCATGACAGCACGGAGACGTCTAATATTATCTAGAACAATTAAAGTTATATCTGATGCGATCTTCGGCAAAGTTTATTTTTTATCACAGAGAAGAGAAAATCAGTCATCTCTTCGTGAATCCAACCAATTTTCGCCCGACGATGATGAAAACTCAGAAGCGCGAAGTTCAGCGAGAAGATAGCATGATTTTTCACTCTCTGACGTGAGATTTTGAGCTTAATGGATTTCATTCCATTCTTTTCCCCTCACTTAGGCTGATAATTAGAGCAGTATATGAGCCGTAAAGCCACAGCTCCTCCGAAGAATTCTTGAGAGTTGTGCGCCATCTGCTCCTCCTGTCCGTCTCTGCACAACAACACACATTACACACACCCACAAACACACACACACACCAGCCGACACATGAATGAGTGTCTGTGTTAATATTTGAACCCCAGTCCCCTCGTCTGAAATGAAGCAGAAAAGAAAAGTTAGGTGTGAACAGACAGGTAATCTGCGGCGCTGCTTGATTAATAGCTGTGTCCAGGTGTGCAGAATTACTGTTTAGGGCGAAGAATTATATCTATATGAATAAGTAAAGCTTCTCATCACTGGATAATTATAAACTGTAAAATGACGTCACAAGAACAGACTATTTTATTCCGGTGGAATTTAGTAGCAAATTTTGAAAATTGTGTGGGGAAAATTGTATCCAATTTGTGTGTGTGTTTGCGGGGATAAATTATTGAGTTATTGTAATAGTTACTTTTGAAATTTGTTTAAAGATCAGGGGGTTTTTTTGTCTGTTTTTGAGATTCTTTCAACAAACACAGCTTTCATCATGTAGTTCTTTATCTTTGTGTATTTAAGTCCCTCAGCGTGTTCCTTCGGTGCTGGTTTTGTCTACTGTCTGTTTTATTTGTGATTACCTTTTGGATCGACCTGTGTTTGCTTTTTTAATAAAGACAGTTAACCTTCCTCAAAATCATCCGTGGAATGAGTCAATGATGACAGAATTTTTTTCCAGTTTGGTTGAACTTAACTGTTAATATTGTACACAGTGTTCTTCGAATAGTATAGCAGATTCACATAAGGCTGTTACCCTTCAAGCCAAATCAGCTTAATGCAATCAACTGCGATTTTATGCATTAATAGCATCTTTAAGCGCTGTTTCTCCCACACTTCTTGTTTTGCCTGAAATCTTGTCAGATAAAGCGGTGGCCCTCTGAGGCCCAGGCCATGTACGCCTCAGTTCGCTCGGCATATCAGCGAAACAGTTCACGTTTGTGGCCCCTGAATGAAATATATCGATACCTGTGGGCTGACGGCCGTATAAGCCTGTTTGATTCCTCAGCAGCCCTCAACCAATTCCTCATGTTTAATCATTTCTCTGGCCTTCATCTGCCCCTGCAGGGTCACCGTCATTAATTACCCTTCAGCTGGCCAGTAGCAAAAACACTTGGGATAACAGTGACAGTAATCGTATAAACCGCTGGACCGAACAGCTGAATAGAGCTCCCAGTGGCCCCGTATAGCCAGGGTTTGAGATATAGACCAGAAGGACCTTGAGGTTTTTTTTGTTAATTTTGCTTTAAAGTCCTTTTTTATATCTTAATTAAAAAAGTGATTTATCCTTGTAATTAACTTCATGAATGAATCGATTTGTGTGTGTATTTTATTCTGTTATGCTCAGTCTTGTCACTCTGAATATTGACAGGTAATAAACTTCATACAGTCAATTACAATATCATGCATTAATTGTGCTTAAAACTCTGTCAGCTATGAAACAAATCCATCATTAAGGCATTTTATCTTTAAACTGTCATTCTGGTCTGAGTCCAGACTAAAAGGTTCTTTATTGACATCAATGGTTCCACAAAGAACCTTTACCATCCATTGAACCTTTTCATTCCACAAAATGTTCTTTACAGTGGAAAATGATTCTTTAGATAATTACAAAGTTCTTGACACTTAGAAAAAAAATGGTTCTTTTAAGAACTGTTTACTGAAAGGTACTTTGGGGGACCAAAACTGGTTCTTCTATGGCATCGTTGTGAAAACAACATTTTGGAACCTTTATTTTTAAGAGTTAAAGGTACAATTTGTAAGATATTTGCAGTAAAATATCCAAAAACCACTAGGCTATTGTTATTTATTTTGTCCAGCTGATTAATAACAATATCTCTAATGTTTTCAACTACTTGTAAATCATGAGAAAATTCCCATTCTAATCAGTGACACGGGGCAGAGCAGTCACCTGTTAATGACGTTAGTTACCCTTTGTTACCGCCTTTACTGACGTAGAAACCACATGAAAACAGTGCCGTGGACAAATGCGGAAGTAGTGTCTAGCGTCCAGCAAACCACTAGCTTGCTTCAAGCAGTTCCTTATTTACTCCTTTTTGCACGTTTTATGGTGGATTGTGCTACTTATTTATGGAACATAATTACTGTTTACTGTCTGCCGCTGGTTCGGTCGACAAGGACATCTCCTGTAAACGTATTCCGAATTCCGACAGTTATGTCTGAATGTCATGAACAGTGAAAAGGCGGCTTAAGCTTGTTACGTCCGGAAAGTGAAACAAATGGAGCTGTAATCATAACTGTGCATGAAAATAATTATAAGTGCTTGTTGTGTTCATTTCTGTTTGAAACTGCAGTGAAATGTACTTATTGATAAATATTTCGCGTCTTGCAAAAAGACCAGGTAACACATATCTGTTGTTCTCCAGCAAAACTTGCAGCAAAAAAAGCACTTTTACCAGGAAAACCTTAAGCTAGTTAAAAAGCCAAGTAGGCAAGAAGTCAAGCAACTATGATATTTTTAGTACGATATGAGAAAATCATGCAAAAATGTATTTTTACTTCAGCTCTTTCATTATTCTACATGTTTCTTCAACTTTTGCTTCTCAGAAAGTCTACAGATTCATGCCATCCGCCTGCTCAAGAGTATATCCAGCCGATTACACACCCTAAGCAGCAGATGAATATTTCACACCAGCTACAGGCCGAGGAGGAATATGAATACAGATGTCACTCAGTTGTCAAGATCTCACCAACGCCTCTGCTCTACTGCCATGAAGACGCCACACACAGTCTCAATGGATCCCGCCTGAAGCGACATGCCGTCTATCTATAGCTCTGTGAAATATTTTAAGATTTTATGCTTCTGCACCCCGTTAACAATTGCCTCTGTGACAGACTAAAGCTAAACCTGAACTGCTGAGGCTGCAGAACCTACAGCTCCATGTAAATCCATGAAAAAAAGATTCACAGAATATTAGCTCTCATTTTATATTAGGTGCAGCTTGTAGCTGTTTTTACATTATAGCTTTTGAGGCACAAAATTATGAATGCATAATGATAACAGGGCTGTAAATGGTACACTAACAAGCTGCTAATAGGGCATCTTGATAGCTACGCGCTATTATTGGGTATGTACATTTTATGTACACTTGGCCTCATGAACGTTTCTCTGCAAAATAGATATAAATCTGATCTATTTTTTCCAATGCTATATGTAGTTAACTTTTAAAAGAACACTAATTCCAGGCTTCTTCGTGGTCTCAAAATGTCTGTATGTTGATTTAGGCTCATTTTGAAGGAGTGAAATGTATCTAGTTTGACTTCTAACCCTAAGGTTGTGGGTTTGAGTCTCTTAAAGTTAAGAAAATATACATTTTTCAGTTAACTATTCAAGTGGACCTATTAAAAATATCTGAACGGGTTATACCAATGTTTCTGTCATTCTGTATACATGTGTTGCTCTGTTTTTTGTTTCTGCACAGACACACATATTTCACAGATCACACATACAGTCCCACCATGCGTATTTAACAACAGCACGGTTGTCTCATTCTGATGTGCAGATGGGGCTTTTATGTGATGTCTGAGATTTCTTGTGTTTGCTCACCCTGTGAAGGGGATATAAGGACTGTTTTGAGTTTGTCTATGTGGGATAAGAGACCAGACTGTATGAGACATCTGCTCTGTACCAGTGCTAATAGATGTCTCTGTAAACATGAATTCTCTCTTCTGCAGACTCTAGTCATGCAACCCAAAACATCAAAAGAAGCCTACTTGTTTGAATGGCCTCAAATTCAACAACTTGCAAATAATTGTAAATAGGAATTGTAAATTAATTATATCATACTATACAAAATAAATAATACAATTTATAATTACATTATATATTTGTATCATGTTTGCATGTAAAGTCCTTTTACATTTTAGTTTTAACGGTTTAATGTCATTCATAAAACTTTAACTATTTATAATTATAATCATAATAATTGTGCCATTTTTCTGGATTCTTTGTTTTATGATTTGACATGGTGGTAATAAAATAAATGCATACAACTTAATTCATCTTTTAAAATGGAATCAAATTAATTTTAAACAATTCCTTACATTTTTGGCAAACAAAATGCTGTTCAACAGATGTTTGCGGTTTAAGTTAAAACATGGTTTCAAAAATTGCGTGATCTTTGAAAAATATATGTTTTAATAATTTGTACATTTTTATTGGTAACATACCCCAGGGAAGTTTTGGTTTCTGTCACTTGCAAAATATGAAAAAAAAAAAAAAAAAAAACTGTCTTTGCGTGGATAACAATGGTTATTTAAGGTTGTGTTTTTCCTGTCTGGTCCAGCATAGATGGCACAGCCTCATCTTTCACTCACAGCCTCTTTCAGCAAAGCCTGTATTACATTGTGACAGGTTCACAAAACAGTGTGCTGAAATGTGCCTCACATATGTCAAGCTGAGACCGAAATTAAAGTAAACATCAGCAGTTAGTTTTTACGCTTGAAGCCAAAAACAGCAGGATGTTTAGCAAACTTTTCCTGTCCTTTCCCCACTTCCAACTTATTCTATTTTGTGCCTAGAAATATGAATAAAAAATGCAGGGACACACTTAATTATAAAAGTCAGGTGTTTCATTCCAGGTGTATAAAATGTTGTGTAAAGCACACTATACTGACTCTGGAGCAGTGGAAACCTGTTCTGTTACTTTCAGTAAAGGGAAATCTTACTGCTTCATCATACCAAGACATTTTGGGCAATGTTAAAGGGTTCGTTCACCCAGATAGTAAAATTATGTAATTAATAACTCACCTTCATGTCGTTCCAAACCTGTGAGACCTCCGTTTATCTTTGGAACAGTTTAATTAGTTTTAGTCCAAGAGCTCTCAGACCCTCCATTGAAACTGTGTGTACAGTATACTGTCCATGTCCAGAAAGGTAAGAAAAACATCATCAAAGTAGTCCATGTGACATCAGAGGGTCAGATATAATTATTTGAAGCATCGTACAAATACATTTTGGTCCAAAAATAGCAAAAACAACGACTTTATTCAGCATTGTCTTCTCTTCCGTGTCTGCTGTGAGAGAGAGTTCAAAACAAAACAGTCTGGATATCCGGTTCGCGAACGAATCATTCAGTTCACCAAATCGAACTGAATCGTTTTAAACGGTTCGCGTCTCCAATAAGTATTAATCCACAAATGACTTAAGCGGTTAACTTTTTTAATGTGGCTGACACTCCTCTGAGTTCAAACAAACCAATATCCCGGAGTAATTCATTTACTCAAACAGTACACTGACTGAACTGCTGTGAAGAGAGAACTGAAGATGAACACCAAGCTGAGCCAGATAACGAACAAAAGATTGACTCGTTCTTGAGTCATGAACCATTTCTGTCAGACATGTCAGATTCGAGATTCGAGCTGATGATACTGCGCATGTGTGATTCAGCGTGAAGCAGACTGACACACAGAGCGTCTGAACTGAACTGATTCTTTTGGTGATTGATTCTGAACTGATTCTGTGCTAGTGTTATGAGCGCAGGTAAACCAAGGGCAATCATCGCAAATGACGCCATTACGTCGAGCGCAAAAGAACCGGTGAACCATTTTCTTCAACCAGTTTATTGAATCGAACTGTCTGAAAGAAGTACTGGTGATCCGAAAACTGATGCAACCGGTTCTTGACTCGTGAACGAGTCATTATCTGTCTCGGCTCATCTTCAGTTCTCTCTTCACAGCAGTTCAGTCAGTGTACTGTTTGAGTGTATGCATTACTCCGGGATATTGGTTTGTTTGAACTCAGAGGGAGTGTCAGCCACATTAAAAAAGTTAACAGCTTAAGTCATTTGTGGATTAATGCGTATTAGAGATGCGAACCATTTTAAACGTTTCAGTTCGATTTGGTGAACTGAATGATTCGTTCGCGAACCAGATATCCAGACTGCTTTGTTTTGAACTCTCTATCACAACAGACAAGAGAAGAGAAGACAATGCTGAATAAAGTCATCGTTTTTGCTATTTTTGGACCAAAATGTATTTTCGATGCTTCAAAAAATTCTAACCGACCCTCTGATGTCACATGGACTACTTTTATGATGTTTTTCTTACCTTTCTGGACATGGACAGTATACCGTACACACAGTTTCAATGGAGGGACTGAGAGCTCTTGGACTAAATGTAAAATATCTTAAACTGTGTTCCGAAGATAAACGGAGGTCTCACGGGTTTAGAACAACATGACGGTAAGTTATTAATTACATAATTTTGCTATCTGGGTGAACTAACCCTTTAAGTTTCAAACTTTGTGAGAATAGTTTGAAGAAGCTTGACATGGTTGGATGAGTTTGGAGTGTAAGAACTTGACTGTCTGGCTAAGAGCCCTGACCTCTACCCCATCAAACACCTTTGGGGTGAAAGACTGAGAGCCAGGCCTTTTCATCGAACATTAATTCCTGACCCAACACATGCTGGATGAATAGGCACAAAAACCCACAGAGATGCTCCAAAATCTTGTGGAAAGCCTTGTGGGAAACATGCAGCTTGGTACTTTAGTGAATGCACGTTGAAGACTTTCACAGAAGAGAAGAAGTTGAATAAAGTTATTTTTGTTTTCTTTGCGCACAAAAAAATATTCTCCTAGCTTCATAAAATAAAAGTTGAACCACTGATGTCACACTGACTATTTTACAGATGTTCTTACTACCATTCTGGGCCTTGACTGTGGTAGTTGCATTGCGGTCTATGCAGGGTCAGGAAAGAAAATCTTAATTTGTGTTCTGTATAAGGAATAACGTGAATTCTGTGTTGCAACAATGCTATCATTTAGCCATGCATAGCTCTTTGGCCATTCAGAAATCTGTAATATACATTTTGTATAATGAGAAGTTCTTAAAATACTGGCTAAACACAAACTGCAGACCCAAACAGATTGTGACACTCAGCAAAAAAACAAAAAAGTACCTGAATTTGCAAGTTTTATCTTTCCCCCGCAAAGCTTTGGCATAATGATGTGAATGTAATGCCCATGAGGAGGTTGTTTGAGATGTTGATGATGATAATGATGATGATGAAACAGACAAAGAGGGCAAAGGAGATGAGAAAAAAGGAAAGGATATGATGGTGATGGTGATGATGACAGCAGTGATTATAACAGTGGAAAATTTCTCACGCTGAGACCGAAACAACCATTTGCCTCCAAGCAATGCAAATCTCAAAGAACATTTCCCACAGAAACCTTGATTTCTCATTGATCAAGCATTTAGCACTTTTCCATTCCCACCAGTCATTAGAAACAGACAGAGATCATAATGAACAAAGAGCGACGAGAGAGACGGAGTGGGTGTCAGGCTGGTGAAGATCAGGTCATTTCCTTCTCATGCAGGAAACCTCCTGCGTTCGAGCCTGTTTTCTCTCTTTAGGCCACTGATGCTGTAGTTATGGATGCTGATGTTAGTCACAGTGTTGGGGAAGTTCATCTTAAAGTGAATTTTAATTAAATACTCACAGTCTAAACTACTTTATTCAAGATCCTCTTAAAAAGTAGTTAGCTACACAACAAAATGCATCAAACAACAATGGATATGTTGCTTTGTAGGTGCTTTGATTTGATTGACCAAGCTAATCTTTAGCATTTAGCACAACACTGGGACATTTTACAGTCCATATCACTTCAGTGAAAGTGACATGACATACAGCCAAGTATGGTGACCCATACTCAGAATTCATGCTCTACTCTTAACCCATCCAAAGTGCACACACAGCAGTGAACATACACACACACCATGAACACACACCCAGAGCAGTGGAAAGCCTTTTATGTTCATTTTCAATTGTTCAATTTATACTTATGTAAATATATTTTCTGCCAATGTATTTTTTTATAAACATATATTTTTAAAATTATGATTGAAATTGAAAAAACTATATTCCAAGTCCGCATCTCGGTTATGTGTGTAAAGAGGGAACGGAGATGTCGGTAATGACTGATGAATTTGCATCTCGCTTAGAAGGACCAATCCACTTTGTGTATAAAATAAACGAGAAAATGCACATTGGCATATGATGACTGCATCCAGCTGCGCGAGTATAACAAGGCAGCAGGTGCAACAAATACGTACCCTCTCCACTTGGAACAAGAACATTGTGGAAGTCCGATCCTTCCCAAAGCACACATGTGAATAACCGTTAAAGTAAATTTGAAATCTAAATTTACTGTCTAAGGATAAATTGAATGCAGCATCTCTAACTCTCTGCGCGCCAACGCGTTCACTTTCAGTTTTTTCCCGATTCACAGAGAAACTTTAAATACTCAGATACAGATAAGAATAAATCAATTCAATCTAAAAAGGGCTTACTTTTATTTGTGTACACTGACAATAACAACAAAACATTGTGCTTTTGCAAAATAAAAAAATTAAAAACGGTGCACTTTCTGCCATCTACGTCTCTGTGAGCAACTTTCAACATGTCACAAACTCAGCATCTAACAGAGACATTAGAAATATGTCTATAGAAAGCCTGTGCCTACTTTTTTTAATGAAAACGAATACTACTGATTATGTAATCCGTATGAAACCTAAAGCGAGGTCAGTGACCCATTGTCCGGTATAGGACCAATGATAAAACCGCAGTTGCACGGAGGTGTTGATGTCATGTGAAGGCATCTCCACAATACAATGGAAAATACCACTATATTTGAAGGATATAACTTTGAGAAAATGGTAAGATTTGCACGTTTCCTTTTTAAAATACTATTCACACTGCAATAAATATTGGCTGAAATCTGTTTCCACTAAAAATAGCTAAAAGATGTTAATTAGCAAAACTCCATACATTTAATTCGAATTGTTTAAAACTATTGAAAACTATCTGGCCAGTGTAAAATAATGAGATCAACTCTCTTAAATATATCTGAGAACACCATTTTCACCATGGAGAAAACCATTTTGTTTTTATGGATATTTTAATATATTTATTATAAAACATAAGGATACTGGATAATTTTTTGCAAGAAAAGAAGTAACGTCTATGCCACAAATGGCATTATAGTCTCCATCCCATATTTCCTTAATGTCTCTGTGTTAAACATGGTGTCACGTGCATGTGAATATGCAAGGAAATGATATGCAGATGAGGTTTATGCATAGAAAAACAAGGCCTTGTAAGCTCCATATATGGTTATTTTGGGGAGGAGACAAGGTGGAGTTGCACATACGCATAATATTTTCCTGACTGGGATTTATAAAGGGATTTTTGTGGCAGGTTCTGGCATACACATGGTTTTATAAATCTGAAAACTGTTGTGCGCACTTTAAGGATTAAATCTATGGAGAGTTTTATAAATGAGAACCCTGAAGCTTTGCATCTGGTTTACATACCATCTTAAGGCTCAAACAGGACAAAGCAAAGCTGAGCTGGGTCTGCCTCCTCAGTGGGCAGAGCTTGCAGGCTCACCACTTGATCCCTGAAGGAAGTAGTGGGAATCTTGGGCACACAGCTAGGCCAGGGCCTCAGGATTACCAGAGAGTTAGCTGGCCCAAACTCTAGGCATGAATCGATAACTGTGAATGCGTGCAGGTCCCTAACCCTCTGGATGGAGGTCAGTGCAAGCAGGAGCAGAGTTTTCATTGATAGAAACTTCAGCTCAACTGACTACAAAATTCTTTAATGGGCCCTGGCTGTAGCTCTTAGAGCCCTAGAGACAGGTCCCAAGAGGGTATAGATGGGGGCCCGGGAAGATTTAACCTTCTGACCCCGCTAAGGAACCTGATGACCAAGTAATGCTTCCCTATCGACTTCCCTTCCAAGAGGTCACAGTTAGCAGCAATCGCAGCAACATAGACTTTAAGGGTGGAGGGAGACTTCCTTCGCTCAAATCCCTGCTACAAAAAGGACAGCACAACTCTGATTGGGCATCTTCAGGGGTCTTCTCGATGAGAAGAACACCACTTGCAAAACAGGTTCCACTTTTAAGGCTTAAGTGTGTTTGGAGACGGTGCGCTCGCCAAAGTGATGGTGTCAATTAACTGCTTGGGAAGGTCACCTCCACGTCCCGTCCAGGGACCAGACATGAAGTTTCCAGAGGTCTGGATGCGGGTGCCGCAGGGTGCCCAGTCTCTGAGTCAGTAAGTTTGATCACTTAGCTATTCCATCAGTGTTGAAGAGAAGTGTTTGCATTTTCATTCTGGTCAGATTGTAACTGATTCTGTTTGATCAGTCTGAATGAACCGATGCACTTCAGCAAATTGGCAACACTACACAATAAATAGCAGTTCCACAGGTTAACATTAGTTACTACATTAACTAATGAGTAATACATTTGCTGCAGTACTTTAATTTTGGTTTAAAATACAACTGAAATTAATATTATCTGGGATTAATAAATATTTTAGCAGATTTTTATGGTTTTATGGTTTTATGGCCCCTAACTGAGAAATCTTTCTCTAATAAACTAATAATTGTCACACACCACATTCCAAGCATTTCAAAATGAGCTTATTGCTCAAAAAGTCAAGGCTTTTAAAATATTGTAGATAAGGCAGAGGCTTTCAGTTAAGTAATCTGTCATGGTCGGGAGTCATTTTTCCCAGCAATTTTCTCAGTGGTTTTGTTGTTAATGATGGTGTAATTTCAGCATGTGCCAAGCAATCCACTTCACCTTTAAAACATCAAACTACATGACTGCCCCTCTTTTTCAGCCTTTCTGAGATCCTCTTTGTAAATGTATGTATTTAGTTCACATGAACACTCCAGCTGGACTATCTGTCTGTTGACTAATGGAAGGCGATTGAGGGTATTCAAGAAGCCAGTTATTTTTGCAATTCTCTTCACTGATGCTAATGGCACAAAAATTAGACACTTCAGATTTAAGTTCCAGTATATGACACTTTAACAAAATCTTGACAAATATTTTTTTTTGGTGTGCTTGTGAATAAGGACGTATAGATGAAGTAGAACAGGAAATACACAAAGGTGTCGCCTCTCTTGAAAAATATATTTAAGCAGAAGCCATAGATCAGAGAGACTCCAGAGCGGCCAGGAACATTAATCAGACGCCAAAAATAGAGAAGCGTAAACAATAGTGTGTACATGGCTTCTTTAAGCCCAAAGGAGTGAGAAAGAGCTCTCTCACAAACACTGGATCTCTTCCAAAACTAGTAAGCTGGCTTGCTGTCTACTGCCTACATAGCAGACTAACTAAGATAAAACTGTTCCAATGGATTGATTTAGAACACACTACATAGAAAGAAACTTTGTCAAAGAAATGCCACTCCAGTTGATGAAAGCTACTTTGGAATGTGTAGGCCTACCAAGCTACAAGCTAATCATAATTTGAAGTAGTTAAACTGCAGCAAGCGACTGCTTTAAAAAAGTAGTTAGATACACTACAATCTATAAACAAAAAACAGCAAACTATATGACGAGGGCTATATGTTTTTATAATAATAAAAAAAATAAAGTTATCCGTATATATAGTTAACAATGAGGGATCGTGAATTAATGTTATGAATCTCAAATAGGGTGACATTATTACACATAAAAGGTAAATGTATATAATTATAATATATATAAATGTATATACTATATAAATGTAATATATATATATATATATATATATATATATATTATATAGAATTAATTTTACGAATTTGTTCATTTAAATAAATCGTCAAACAAACAGAATAGAATGAATGACTTTCTGCAGTACTAAAAACTTGCTTGCAATTGACCAGCATAGGTTATGAAAACATTGTGGGAACATTATTTTTGAACATTTAAAGGTTCCTAAAACTTTTTGACAATGTTCTACTAATTTTATTTTTCATCCAAATGTTAGTTTCATCCAAAGAACGTTAAAATCTCCAGTTTTCTTGTTATAATTAGAACATTTAAAGTTGTCTAAAACATTTCTTGAAACATTCTTCTAAATTTATTTTCAACCAAAATAAAACCTTATTAAAACTTTAGTTTTTAATATTCTAGGAACATTAAAATTTAATTTTATTCAAATGTTTATTTATATTTTAAAAATGTTATTATTTAAATATGAGAAAATATTTTAGCTATTTTTAAATAATTGTATTTTCATCCAAAACATGTTATTGAATGTTTCTTTTTATATTATAAAATGTTTTCTCTCACATTATGAAAACATTCCTCAAGTACAAATAACAACATGAGAATATTATGTGAACCATTGATCTCTGTTTAAAAATAATTCATGAGGACATTCTGAGATTTTTTTTATTATCTAAGAACATTTTTCTCTCAACATTATGAAGAATGCATTCAACATAGTAAAGTTAAGGAAAGAACATTCCCTAAACATTACTTTAAGAATCCTCATCCTCTATGAAATGCACACACACATTGAGTATTTGGGTTGGACTGTTCTGGAACAGTGTTGAAATACAACTTAACCACCGATTTCTAGTTATGTCCTCTTTTGGGGGCCAAACAAGCAGCTTTCGCTTTCACAACAAAACACACACTGATTCCACAACATGGCAGCACCGGCAACAGAGAGAATAAAAGTTCCACCTTCATTATTTGCATGCACATTTAGGTGGTGCTATGCAAATCTTCACACATAGTGATGTAGAGATGTGGGGGCGTGTCAGAACGAGCTGTTTTAGGGGTGTGTGGATGAGTCTTAACTTTTATAAAGATTATCTCTTTGGATTTGAGACTTTAGTCTTTGCAACTTCACAGATCTTCTTTATGCACCAAGACCTTGTAAATTTCTAAATATCTGTTCAGTAGTCTATATGCATAACAGCAGACGCACTTTATTAATTAGGTTGCATCTAATTTAGTGATAAAAAATGTTTTACAAAGTAAACATTCATTTATATAAATATTTTTTTTTTTTACACCACTTCAGTGTGCAACACTTTCTGTTTCACAACCTCATTATATGTAATATCCTATTATAAAAAATCCATGTTCACATTCACAATTTGGCTGCCTGGGACAATTTTGCAAATCCTAAAAAAATGATCTGATCCTAGGCCTAAATCTGTAGTCTTTGATTGCTAGTTTGACATGTTCACTGACAGTCGATTAATGACCATTGCAATTAAACATTAAATCCAATGAAATTCTACTAGTGTCAGATGTTTTGAGGCACAGTACTGCAGTGTGGCTTCTCCTACGACGACTGTCTATCGAGAACCATTAGGAGAACTCCAGATGAGTCGTCTTGCGTATATACACTTTTAACTGCCTTACTTTCAAAACAAAATGCATGTAACTGCTGAGTGACTTCTGTGGAAAGTGAATACTTTGAGAACGTCTTCAGACTAGAAATATTCTGCAGCATTGTTTTCGTTAGAAAACTGGTTTTATTTGTAGTGACAACTTAATATTGGGCTGATAAAGAGAAATCCGAAAGGCAAGACTCTCCTCAGCTGGGACTGTTTGAGTTGTTGGTGGAGAAGTGAGTTTTAAAACCAACATGGCAAGCTTGAGTGCCTTAACACAAGGCAAATCAATTCCTCAATAGGCCATTAGAGGATGATAAGCCCTGTCTCGATTGTGTAATTTAAGTGAATAAAACTTGTTTAGCTGTCACCTGTCAAGCCAGCTGTGCTTGATACCTAAACCTGATTAACGGCGGGAAATTAGCTAATCAAGGTGTCAGTGTTGCCTTATCTCTCCAAGTGTCTTTACTTAGCATGTCAGATAGTCAAGACTGAGCTCGAGAGCACAAACTGGGTTTGATCTAGACTCATTACTTGCATCTCCAGTGAGAGATGCCGTGCGGCTGGCAATGTTATGCCAATATCTTATAAGCATGTCATGTACTCAGACCAAAAACACATTAGCGTTTCATGATTTTTTCCTTGCGGTTGATCTCAGAGCTCAATAACATCTCAGAGATTATCCACTTCATTACTGATAGGATCATAAGGCTTGAAAGAGACTTTGGAGGTCCCCAATGTCAACCGAACGATCCTTAGAAGTTTTTAATAACTATTATTTGCTATGCTAATATGATTTTCTTCTGCAAAGCTGGCTAGATAGCATGATCCTTT
>NW_020523927.1:0-117049 GCF_003368295.1 Carassius auratus | reverse complement strand
AAAAATACTGGAAAACATGTAATATTGTAAGATATTATTAACATTTTTCTATTTTAATATACATGAAAGTGTAATTTATTCATGTGATGTGCAGCTGTATTTTCAGCATCATTCCTCCAGTCTTCAGTGTCACATGATCTTCAGAAATCAGAATAATATGATGATTTTATATTAGAATTATCAACAGTTTTGCTGATAAATATTATTTTGTAATCTGTGATACTTTTTTCAGGATTCTTTGATGAATAAAAGTTAAAAAAGAAGAGCTTTTATTTAAAATATAAATATTTTCTAACAATATTCACTACAGTTCAATAGTTTGGGCTCAGTAAATTTTTATCCTTTCTTTTTTTTATATAATAAATTGTATTCTTTATTAGATCTTAGAATCTTTTATTCAGGATGTGTTACATTGATGAGAAGTGATATCAAAGATTAATATTGTTAGAAGAGATTTATATTTTGAATAAACGCTGTTCTTTAAAAAATATATACATCGAAGAATCCTGAAAACATTATCGCAGATTCCAAAATAATATTTGGTAGCACAACTATTAATAATTGTATTAATAAATCATCATAATTTCATGATTTCTAAAGATCATGTAACACTGAAGACTGGAGGAATGATGCTGAAAATACAGCTGCACATCACAGAAATAAATTATATTTTAAAAGGATATTAAAATAGAAACCATTATTTTATTTTTTTATTTTGATAATTTTGAATTATTACTGAAATACAACCATTTTTTGTTTTCAAACAGTTCATTGAACAATAATAAATGAAGTACCTGAAGCTGACAATGAAGTAAATGTATAATATAATTAGCAAAGATGATTAATTTAGTGTTGTAAACGCGCGTGTGAGCGAGGTGAGGACGCGCATGAGGACCAAACACAGCAGAATGGTAGGAAACTTCACTCCTCTCATTATTTCTCTTTTACTATAGCGATTTATTTTAGATACGTGATCTGAGTCTTTCATTGAGTTGTAGAGTTATTAGAGAAATAGAGTAATTTTTTACATTCTTTGGTTGAAGTTTTCAGATCGGCACTTCGGAGCCTGTTCGCGACTCGCTTGATTCAAATCGGCACTTCGGAGCCTGTTCGCGACTCGGTTGATTCAGATCGGCACTTCGGAGCATGTTCGCGACTCGGTTGATTCAGATCGACTTGATTTGACTTGATGCTTTTTTTTTTTACCTGTCGATTCAGCATGGACATGGACCCACACACAAAGGTGGACACAATCTAGACTTAATCATCAGTAGGGCTCTAAACTTTTCATCCATTGTTATTAAGGACGTAGTGTCATGGATCGCAAGAGGCGAAGACTCAAGTGCAGGCAGATGGGAAGACTTTATTTATATGTCACCAAAATAAACAGAAACACAACTGAAACCAGAGGAGCGTTCAAAGTTACGAGACATAGACTGAAGTCAGATTCCCAGTGAAATGCTCTCAGACAGCAAATGCATTGAGTTTGCATCCTTCTTTTCTGAGAAGATCATCAATATCAGGAAGGCGATTAGCACATCCTCAAGTAATGCAGAGGTCAGACAGATTCAGCCACAATATCAAAAAGATACTGTCTATTTTGAAGCAATTGATAGCAACATTCTGGAAGACACAGTGCAGCAGTTGCAGATATGCTCACTGAATATAAACCTAACAGAGCACTCAGATCATTAGGATCGAGTCAGTTAGAAATACCAAGGGTTCACACAAAACAAGGGGATCTGCTTTTAGTTTTTATGCCGCTCGCAGTTGGAATCATCTTCCAGAAGAGACCAATTCAATTCAATTCAATTCAATTCAAGTTTATTTGTATAGCGCTTTTTACAAAACAAATCGTTACAAAGCAACTTTACAGAAAATTATGTTTCTACATATTTAGTAGTAGCTAGTAGTTTGTGCACATTTGACAGGATTTTAGAAAAAATAAAAAAATAAATATAATACAAGACGTAGTCAGCTAGACGATGAACTATCAATATTATTAATTAAGTTATTATATGATTCAGTCACACATTTAGCAATAATTGTTAGTTCTGTTTGTTGATTCAGGGTTAGCATCATCTGAGGTCCTCTGAGGGTCAGCATCATCTCTTCTCAGGTGTTCTGGATCCAGACTGGAGCTTGTGTAAATCCTAGTTACATCCCGTGGCGAAACATAGAAACAAAATAGACACATCATTAGCATAGCTGCTGATCCAACAAAGTAAAATTAGTTTAACCCAAGCTAATGAATAAAAATGCACCTTTGATCAGATGCAACTACACTCACAAATAAAAGATACATTATTCGAATGCTTGGCGAAAGAGATGTGTTTTTAATCTAGATTTAAACAGAGAGAGTGTGTCTGAAACCCGAACATTATCAGGAAGGCTATTCCAGAGTTTGGGAGCCAAATGTGAGAAAGCTCTACCTCCTTTAGTGGACTTTGCTATCCTAGGAACTAACAAAAGTCCAGCGTTTTGTGACCTTAGGGTGCGTGATGGGTTGTAACGTGGTAGAAGGCTAGTTAGGTACTGTTATATACTGAGCTAGGGTTGATTGACCTTTAGGGGGCAATCTATTGCCGTTTTGACTTGGCTTAAATACACCAAAGAAGAAGATGTTAAATGAGATTAAATCCACCTCTGATCCTCTGACATGTGTATTGTTTGATGCTGGTTCCTTCTGAGTAAATTTCCTCATCTTGACCTGATCTGTGTCTCTCAAGTTATTACATTTTTGGCGATGAGGATGAAAGCAAGGAAAAAGGAAGTTTTGAAAAGGTGAAAAAGCTGGATCCCTACAAGTGGGAGCTTTCGAAAAGAAGATGGCCAACATGGTAGGAACAGTCACACCATTCCTCGATTAGATGATCTTTTTGCAACATTGTCAGGAGGGCAGAAGTTCACCAAATTGGATATGAGTCACGCTTACCATCAGATTGCATTAGATGCAGAGTCCAAGAAATATGTCACAGTGAATACCATAAGGGGCTGTTTACTTACCGTGTGTTACCCTTTGGAGTTTCTTCTAGTCCTGCTATCTTCCAAAGGACCATTGAGGGAGTACTGCAAGGTCTTCCTTATGTGGCAGTTTTCCTGGATGACATCTTGGTGACCGGTAGCAATGATGGCGAGCATTTCCAAACGCTGGCTAGGGTATTGGAAAGGTTGCAGGAAGCAGGATTGCGTTTGAAACGGAGTAAATGTACTTTCATGGAAAAAGAGGTAATGTTCTTGGGTCATAAAGTTGATGAGACTGGCCTACACCCAGTACCCGAAAAAGTGACTGCTATTCAAAGTGCTCCCTCGCCAAATACTGTGACTGAGTTGAAGGCCTATTTGGGACTGTTAAACTACTATAACAAATTTTGCCCAACTTGTCTACTGTTTTAGCCCCAGTGCACAAGATGCTGCGAAAGGAGACAAAATGGCACTGGGGTGGAGAACAAGAAGCTGCCTTTGTTCAGTCTAAAAAAAATGCTCCAATCAGTAAAAGTTCTGGTCCATTATGACCCCCAGAAGGATATGTTGTTATCATGTGATGCTTCTCCTTATGGCTTAGGTGCAGTTCTTTCTCATAAGATGCCAGATGGTAGTGAAAGACCCATTGGATTTATGTCACGGACATTGAAACAAGCTGAGAAGCGCAGTTGGACAAGGAAGGATTGGCTGTAATGTTTGGCTTACAACGCTTCCATAAGTATTTGTATGGTCGGAAGTTTACCATCGTTACAGATCATAAACCCTTGTTGTCTTTGTTTAACGAGTTAAAATCTGTTCCCCAAATGTCATCTCCTAGGATCCAGCGATGGGCTGCAACATTAAGAGCATATGAATACAACATTATCTACAAACCTGGCAAGGATCATGCAAATGCAGATGCTCTAAGTCGGTTACCCTTGCCAACTGAATCGGTCCCGGAACAGGAGGAAAGAGTACTAATGCTGGAGAATGCAGACATAACCTGGATTACAGCAGAAACAGGTGAGAAGTTGGACACAAAAAGATCCGGTATTATCCAGAGTGAGAGAAATTGTGCAACGAGGATTGCTGCAGGAAAAAATAGGAGCAGAGTTTGACCCATTCACATCAAGAAAAGATGAATTAAGTGTACAGGATGGTTGTGTGCTTTGGGGGGCTCGTGTAATCATTCCCAGTGTGGGTAGATCAGAAGTCCTGAACCAGCTGCATCAGTGTCACCCCCGGAGTGTCTAGGATGAAAGCGTTAGCCCGAAGTTATGTGTGGTGGCCAAAGATGGACCAGGATGTGGAAAGGTTAGTTAAAACCTGTCGTATCTTTCAAGAACATAGAAACGTTCCTGCTGTAGCTCCACTTCATCCTTGGAATTGGCCAGAAAAACCATGGCAAAGACTGCATGTGGATTATGCAGGACCCTTCATGGGGAAAATGTTCTTGATCTTGATTGATGCACATTCAAAATGGATAGATGGGTATCCTGTGAACTCCGCTACATCTGCTGTAACCATTGAATGTTTGCGTACTAGCTTCAGTAACCATGGACTACCGGAACTAATTCTATCAGATAATGCTACTTGCTTTGTGAGTGCTGAATTCAAAGAATTCAAATGGAGTACGACATGTTACTTCTGCACCCTATCATGCTTCCAGTAATGGGTTAGTAGAACGGGCTGTACAAATTGTTAAAGGCATGTTAAAAAAATGTGTTGAAGGAACAATGGCAACTAAATTGGCTCGAGTGTTATTCAGTTACAGGATTACTCCTCAGACCACCACAGGACTTTCTCCAGCTGAACTGTTGCATGGACGGAAATTACGATGTTCTTTGGACTTTATACATCCAGATTTAACTGTGAAGATTCAGGAACAACAACAAAAGCAAAAAGTCCATCATGACAAAAAGGCCCATGAACGTAGCTTGGGTGTTGGAGATCCAGTACTTGTTCGGAATTTTACTTACGGACCGAAATGGATTCCGGGACATATTGAGACGGTGACTGGACCACTTTCTTATAAAGTGATGCTGGGTGATGGGAGAGTGGTCCGAAGACATGTGGATCAAATTCATGCCGGACAGAAATTGCTTGTGAACCTTTCAGAGGAGGCTTTGGACCATAAATCTCCTGATTTGGATTTTTCTGATAACTCAGCTGCTGTAGTGGCTAAAGAGACTGATGAAAAAGAAACTGAGGACATTTCCAGGGGGACTAATCCCCTTGAAGTAAGTGGGGAGTCTGCTCAACCTGGTGAGATAACTACTGAATCACTGACACAATCCTTCAGCCCTGTTGTGAGACGGTCACAAAGAACCAGGAAAGTGCCTGGTCATTTAAAAGATTATGAACTGAATTGAAGAAAAAAAAGAAAAGAAAAGTTAAAAAAAGTTATATTTTTTGAATTATATTGTAACATGATTGTAGTATTGTGATTTATGGAGAAATATTGTACACTTGGGGGGAAGATGTTATATACTGAGCTAGGGTTGATTGACCTTTAGGGGGCAATCTATTGCCGTTTTGACTTGGCTTAAATACACCAAAGAAGAAGATGTTAAATGAGATTAAATCCACCTGTGATCCTCTGACATGTGTATTGTTTGCTGCTGGTTCCTTCTGAGTAAATTTCCTCATCTTGACCTGATCTGTGTCTCTCAAGTTATTACAGGTACGCAGGAGCTAAACCATTTAGGGCCTTATAGGTAAGTAATGATAATTTGTAACTGATACAGAACTTAATAGGTAGCCAGTGCACACTGTAAAAAATAAGTGTAATTTTAACTGTAAAATTTTGTAAAAACGCTACGGAAAAAAACTGATAATAGGTTAACAGTAAGTTCCCGTACTATATACAGGGAAAAACTGTAAAAGATCTAACACAGCATTTAATGTAAATTTACAGTAAAATTCTGTTAATTATACAGCTTTTAGAAGTAAAAAAAGAACAAATCAATGTATAATTTACAGTCTAAAACTGTAAACTGATATTCCCAGAATTCCCTGCGTGACACTCACTTTGAAAGTATTTTGTTTAAATAATCATGTTTTTAAATAGTTCTTGTTATCAGTTATGTACATTTGAGCTTTATGTTACATCTTCTGTTGCTTAATGAAAGTTTTTTGCATTATTTAAGTATCAAGTGTGTTACCATGATGGTGTTTTGTGTTTCCATAAATGTGCACCTTCTATATGTTAATATATACTTCTGCTTGTGGTGAAGCTACTTGTGATGAGCTTTGATACTTCATGTGGCTTTCTCTTATACAGTACCATCTTTATTATTATGGTGGTTGTCAGTATTTTCAAGGTACAAAACAGATTTAATTTTGTGTGTTGTTGAATTTACTGGTTTATATTCACATTTTCTTGTTTGTAAATTACAGCTTTATATTGTAAAATTAACAGTTTTTGACGTAAATGTGTTTACAGTTTTCTGTATTTTTACAAAATTATTCTGGCAACCACAGCTGCCAAAAAGTTTTTGTAAAAACAACAAGAAATTTTTTACAGTGCAGAGACTGTAAAATTGGGGTAATATGATCATATTTTCTTGACCTCGTAAGGACTCTAGCTGCTGCATTTTGGACTACCTGTAGCTTGTTTATTGACGAAGCAGGACAACCACCTAGAAGTGCATTACAATAGTCCAGTCTAGAGGTCATGAATGCATGAACTAACTTTTCTGCATCAGAAACAGATAACATGTTTCGTAGCTTGGCAATGTTTCTAAGATGAAAGAATGCAGTTTTTGTAACATTGGAAATATGATTTTCAAAAGACAAATTGCTGTCTAATATAACACCCAGATTTCTGACTGTAGAGGAAGTAACAGTACATCCGTCTAGTTGCAGATAGTAATCTACGAGATTCTGTGTAGTGTTTTTTGGTCCAATAATTAGTATCTCTGTCTTATCCGAATTTAATTGGAGAAAATTATTTGTCAACCAATCTTTTACATTTTTAACACACTCAGTTAGCTTAGATAATTGGGAAGTTTCATCTGGTCTCGTTGAGATATATAGCGGAGTATCATCAGCATAACAGTGGAAGCTAATTCCGTATTTGCTAATAATATTACCAAGGGGCTACATGTATATTGAAAATAGAAGGGGACCTAGGACGGATCCTTGTGGCACTCCATATTTTAGTGATAAATGAGATGACTCCCCATTTAAGTAAACAAAATGGTAGCGATCGGACAGGTAGGATCTAAACTATCTTAGAGCCTGCCCTTGAATACCTGTATAGTTTTGTAATCAGAGTCAGAATCAGAATCAGAATGAGCTTTATTGCCAGGTATGTTTACACATACGAGGAATTTGTTTTCGTGACAGAAGCTCCGCAGTACAACAGAATGACAGCGACAGAACATAAAACACATAATAAAAAAATTAAAAAATACTATGAGTATGAGTACTATCGATCTATGAGTATGTCATGATCTATGGTGTCGAACGCAGCACTAAGATCAAGTAAGACTAGAAATGAGATGCAGCCTTGATCTGACGCAAAGAGCAGGTCATTTGTAATTTTAACAAGTGCAGTTTCTGTGCTATGGTGGGGCCTAAAACCTGACTGAAATTCTTCATACAGATCATTTTTATGCAGGAAGGTGCTCAATTGAGCAGACACAACTTTTTCTAACATTTTAGACATAAATGGAAGATTTGAAATAGGCCTATAATTTGCCAGTACACTAGGATCTAGTTTTGGTTTCTTAATAAGAGGCTTGATAACCGCCAGCTTGAATGGTTTTGGGACGTGACCTAAAGATAACGACGAGTTAATGATATTGAGAAGCGGTTCTTCGGCTACAGGTAACAGCTCTTTCAGTAATTTAGTGGGTACAGGATCTAATAAACATGTTGTTGGTTTAGATACAGTGATGAGTTTATTTAGCTCTTCCTGTCCTATGGTTGTAAAGCACTGCAGTTTATCTTTGGGTGCGATGGATGAAACTGTGTTAGATGCTGTAGAATCTACATTCGCTATTGTATTTCTAATGTTATCTATTTTATCAGTGAAGAAATTCATAAAGTCATTACTATTTAACGTTGGTGGAATATTTGAATCAGGTGGCGTCTGGTAATTTGTTAATTTAGTCACTGTGCTAAATAAAAACCTTGGATTGTTTTGGTTATTTTCTATGAGTTTGTGTATATGCTCTGCCCTAGCAGTTTTTAGAGCCTGTCTATAGCTGGACATACTGTTTTTCCAAGCAATTCTAAAAACTTCCCACTTAGTTTTTCTCCATTTGCGTTCAAGACTACGAGTTTCTTTCTTGAGAGAGTGAGTATTACTGTTATACCATGGTACAATACGTTTTTTCTCTAACCTTTTTCAATTTGATGGGGGCAACAGTTTCTAATGTATTAGAAAAAAATAGTGCCCATGTTGCCAGTCATTTCGTCTAATTCATGTGTATTTTTGGGTATAGATAGCAGTTGAGATAGATCAGGCAGGTTATTTGCGAATCTTTCTTTGGTGGCTGGAACAATAGTTCTGCCCAGACGGTAACGCTGAGACATATAGTTAATATCAGTTATACGCAGCATGCACGATACAAGGAAATGGTCTGTAATATCATCACTTTGAGGTACAATATCTGTAGCAGTAAGATCGATTCCATGCAATATAATTAAATCTAGTGTATGATTAAAACGATGAGTGGGCCCGGTGACATTTTGCTTGACTCCAAAAGAGTTTATTAGGTCAGTGAACGCAAGTCCTAATGTATCATTTGTATTATCAACGTGAATATTAAAATCTCCCATGATTAGTGCTTTATCAACTGTAACTAGAAGGTCTGAGAGGAAATCTGCAAATTCTTTGAGGAATTCTGTATATGGCCCTGGTGGTCTATACACAGTAGCCAGAGCAAGAGATACATTAGATTTCTTTTGCATGTCTGACAGAGTAACATTTAGCAGAAGTATTTCAAAAGAGTTAAACCTATATCCTGTTTTCTGGGTTACATTGAGAATATCACTATATATTGTTGCAACACCTCCGCCACGACCAGTCTGACGGGGCTCATGCTTATAACAGTAGTTTGGTGGAGTAGACTCATTTAGACCAAAATAATAATTTGGTTTTAGCCAGGTTTCAATCAAGCAGAGTACATCAAAACTATTATCTGTGATAATTTCATTTACAATAACTGCTTTGGGTTTCAGTGATCTAATATTTATGAGCCCAAACTTTAAAAAAAATTTTTGTTCATTTACTTTACATTTTTCTGGTTTAATTGCGATAAGATTTTTTCTAGATCCTACATTATATTTATATTTTGACCTCACTATTCGGGGAACAGACACAGTCTTAATAGTTTTTACAGCGCAAGTACTTTTAGCATTTAAGCGGGTGGAACAAAACTCATCATAATGGTTATTTGAGAATTGTCTTACTAGTCACATGGAGCGAAGTGTCCTGGAGATGTTGTCAGAGAGAAGCTCCGCTCCGATTTTGCTGGGGTGTAATCCATCAGCGCGAAACAGCCTAGGACGCTCCCAGAAAAGATTCCAGTTATTAACAAATAGCAGTTTCTGTTCTTTACACCATGACAACAACCATTCATTTAAAGCAAAAAGTCTACTGAACCTTTCGTGTCCTCGTCGTTACGTGGGTAGTGGTCCTGACACGACGATCGTTGCCGTGGGCGTCGTGCTTTGAACCGTCTCGATCAGGCTGCTGAAGTCCCTCTTCAGCGTCTCCGTCTGCCGCAGCGTGGTGTCGTTAACCCCGGCGTGAAGCACGACCGGCTCTCGTCGGCCTTCAGGATCGCGGGTATCTGCGCAGAAACATCGAGAACACGAGCACCAGGCAAACAATGAGCGTCCACTTTACCTTCGGCTAACGTAGCACGGACGTGTCGGACGATGGAGTCTCCGATGATCACAGCGTTGCGTCCTGTCTTGCGGAGGGGAGCGTAGCGGTTCCGGGTGGAGATCTCGAAGGCAGGAGGGGGAGAAGTCGTCGCCCGGGGCCTGGCTCGTGTCCTCCGCTGTGGATTCACCCAGGGTCCATGGTGTTCCGGCGTCGCAGTGAAGGACATCTGGGAAGATCGCGTCCTGGGTGCACCGGGCCTGTGCTGAGAAACACACGGAGTAGACGTGGTTGGGCTGTTAACAGCACGCTGTATACTTACCCTGGACTTGTGAGCGTCAGCCCGAGATGATTCCAGCGCGGCTCTCCGCTCTCTCAGCTGGGCCTACTAATCCTCCAGGTCGGGAATCTGCTTCCCCATGGCCTCGAGCTTGAGCTGCACAGAGTGGAGACATTCATCCACCATTAAAGCAAGTAACAGTGAATACAGCAGTGGTAATGTGAGTGAATAGAGTATTAGCAATATAAGCGCAGTTAGCAGCAACCACGATTTTAGCTATAAGCTAATAGCGGACCCGGGAGATCAAAATAAAACTAGTGATAGCGAGGCGCTCTGATTGTTTTTGTTGTAAAATACAATAGAGGATATATTCACACGTTATATAAACAGAAACGATGGTGTATAAAATAGATTTTTAAGTTAAAAATAATCGATGAAAAGAATATAGTGACGAAGCTCAAACACAGTACAGACGCCAACAACAAACAGGAAGTGACGTCAGGAAGTGCAGCCTTTTTTAAATCTCAGTTATTGTGCGCTCTTGAAGAGTTTCATTGTTTTGACTATAGTAACTAGGGCTGGGATGATATGCTAATCTGCCAATTCAATACTATCCCGATACTTGTGTGCTGATTCAATATATATTTATAATTATATATATATATATAATTGAGTATTGTGATTATAGTTATATAACTATTGCAATTTGTGACTTATCCAAATTGTCTAAGGAGGTCTGGGAACAACTGAAGAAGACAGCAGTGAGGGAAGGAAGTAATCACCAGAATGTAAGTTCTTTGAGAATGTGTGCATTGTTTGTTACAAGTTGAGTTTTCATTTAAATGTAGCAATGTACACAATGAGTCAAAAGTTTTAAATATATTTTAAAAGTATAGTTTATTTCTATAATGCACAGCTATATTTTCAGCATTAATTACTCCAGTCTTCAGTGTCACATGATGTTCAGAAATCATTCTAAATTATGATTTACTGCTCAATAAATTTTTCTGATTATTACTAGTGTTGAAATTGAATTAAAATTGAATACCAGTGGTAGAGAAGACTTTTGTAATTTCACAAAAGATAACTTTTTTTTCAATGTTTTGAACTTTGTTTTTATAAAATAATCATGAAGAAAAAAAGTGACTCTCCAGAAATGCTAAGTTTTCTTCCCCATCATTTCTAATATGGGGTGCGTTTCCCTAAAACCAACTGTGGTCACAAGTTCCTTCGTTACCAATAGAGTTCAGTGGAACTAATGACTGTAGTAAGCTAACTGCAGATGTGATTCACATCATTCATGTACGTCATGAGCAGATGTACACTTTGATCATAGCAGCAATAATGTGATTAGGTGCATGTAAATGCACTGATTGATGATAATCAGCAATGTTTATGAAAAAGCAGCAAATCAGTATATGAAAAAGATCATGTGACACTGAAGATTGGAGTAAAGTTAGTGAAAAATTCAGCTTTGCCTCATAATTATTTCAATAAATACGTTTTAAAGTATATTTGAAAAAGAGTATGAAAACTGTTATTTCTTTCTTTTTTTTCTTTTTTTACAATATTACTTTTTTTTATTTTTATATTGCTCAAATTAATTTAGCCTTGGTGAGCAAAAGAGACTTCTCTTGAAAACCATAAAGAAAAGATTCCAGATTTTTGACTGGTTGTGAACATACATAAGCAACATTAACAAGATGATCCTCCCTTTCAGCTCAGAGAAGGATGTTGACAGTGCAGGCCCAGGATGAAGAAGAGGAGGAAGAACACATTTAACAATTTTCTCATAAACTTTCCATGTGTTATAATAAAAACAATGAACATGACTACAGTAATATGCTAAATGTAAAAGTTAAAAGATTCTAGTTTGTAAGAAATCTGAGTGTCTGACTCTACACTAGAGGAACTCTTTTCTGAAGAAGATCAGGTGCTGAGAAGGAGCCTTGTTCTACAGCAAAACACTGCATCAAGCCTCCTGTCCTTCCCTCAGAAGAGCCTGTCTTCTGCTGCTGGGGTAAGAAACACACTCTTCCTCTTCTCTATCAGCTGTCCTGCACCTAACTCTGCCTCCTCAGCACTGTCTAAAAAGAGTCATCTCCACAGTCAGTAATCAGAGATCACAGATTCTTCTGAGAAAGTCAATACGCTCATTTTCTTTAAAACTGTTTTTTCGGGTGGGACAAATAATACAGTAGAGATGCTAGAAATCTCTATATTGTTCATTTTTCATAGCTTTATGCTTTATGAATGCTTTTTATCTGAGAAGCTCAAGAATTATGGTTCTTTGGAAATTGCTATATTGTTTAGGTTTATCCTCTGATAGTGAGCACATAGCCCTGATCATGACATGCAAGAAAAAAAAAGAAGTCATGTCTATGATTTACTAATTCGTTCCCTCAATGTACTAAAACGTGCAAGCTTACTTTTACATTTCATTGATTTGCTAAATCGTATGCACAATTTACTAATTCGTTCTCTTGATGTATAAATATTGTACATGATTTAGCAAATCGAGGGAATGAAATAGAAAATAGTGCGCATGAATTAGCTACATTTTTTCCTGCATGCCATGTAATGAAAGCACATCACCACCAGACATTTATACCAGGAGCCTCATATACAACGCTCAAGAAACAGTTTTACTTTGTGCAGTATCTCTGTGCAGTATCTGCTGAATTGTTTCATATCTATTTATCATGTATTTTTTGCTGCACCAAATTATGTAGAGTTGTATCAATTATTATACTGATAATTATATATAATTTTCACTGATAACGTCATTAACTATCCCCATCCTTAAGACAAACATTATCTGTTGTTTATATTGTGTAAATTATGAATTTATGTATTTAGTTTTCTGTGCTCATGACAATGTTTTTTTGGCTTAATATTTGTAGAAAGTAGTGCTGAATAAATGTTGATTTGTGAATGAATGCAGTGTGTTTTGTCTATTTTATATTAGAATGTAATGTTTTTGTATTTGCTTGCATTGAATGTATGTAATGTATTTACAATGAATCCCCTATAATTAGATTACAATTAGATTTCGTAAGGTTTATTTTTTACACTAGAGATGGATTGAGTTTATTAGTTCTTTATGTATTTCAAGGTAATGGTGAGGTGAAAATATGTTGTTGCTACCAATATTATCTGGTAAGGTCACGTCCTCATAACGTGCCAGTTTGTTCGTTAGGAGGTTACTATTCACATTCCACGTTTGTGGGAATCACAAGTTACGTCGCTGGAACGTTATTTGGGACATCGCTGCAACGAATATGGTCTGGTCCAGTTACGTCGTCACGAGCTGGGCGTCACTTCGGAACCTGTTCGCGACTCGGTTGATTCAGAACGGCACTTCGGAGCATGTTCGCGATTTGGTTGATTTAGATCGGCATTTCGGCGCATGTTCGCGATTCGGTTGATTTAGATCGGTACTTCGGCGCATGTTCGCGACTCGGTTGATTCAGATCGGCACTTCGGAGCATGTTCGCGACTCGGTTGATTCAGATCGGCGCTTTGGAGCATTTTCGCGACTCGGTTGATTCAGATCGGCACTTCGGAGCCTGTTCGCGACTTGGTTGATTCAGATCGGCGCTTCGGAGCATTTTCGCGACTCGGTTGATTCAGATCGGCACCTCGGAGCATGTTTGAGATTTTTTTTAAATTCAGATCTGGACATCGAAGCAGGAAGTGTTTGTCAAACAGTTAATTGGTGATAAATGAATATTTGGACTTGAGGCTTTTTTTTTTACCTGTCGATTCAGCATGGACATGGACCCACACACAAAGGTGGACACACTCTAGACTTAATCATCAGTAGGGCTCTAAACTTTTCATCCATTGTTATTAAGACGTAGTGTCACGGATCGCAAGAGGCGAAGACTCAAGTGCAGGCAGATGGGAAGATTTTATTTCTACGTCACCAAAATAAACAAAAACACAACTGAAACCAGAGGAGCGTTCAAAGTTAGGAGACATAGACTGAAGTCAGATTCCCAGTGAAATGCTCTCAGACAGCAAATGCAATGAGTTTGCATCCTTCTTTTCTGAGAAGATCATCAATATCAGGAAGGCGATTAGCACATCCTCAAGTAATGCAGAGGTCAGACAGATTGTGCCACAATATAAAAAAGATACTGTCTATTTTTGAAGCAATTGATAGCAACATTCTGGAAGACACAGTGCAGCACCTAAAATCATCAACCTGCTATCTTGACACACTTCCCACATCTTTTTTCAACAGTGTGCTTAACTGCTCAGAAGCAGATCTCTTAGAAGTGGTGAACACTTCACTTCTTTCTGGGACATTTCCAAACTCCTTAAAAACTGCAGTTGCAGATATGCTCACAAAAATACTGGAAAACATGTAATATTGTGAAATATTATTAACATTTTTCTATTTTAATATACATGAAAGTGTAATTTATTCATGTGATGTGCAGCTGTATTTTCACCATCATTCCTCCAGTCTTCAGTGTCACATGATCTTCAGAAATCAGAATAATATGATGATTTATTATTAGAATTATCAACAGTTTTGCTGATAAATATTATTTTGTAATCTGTGATACTTTTTTCAGGATTCTTTGATGAATAAAAAATTAAAAAGAAGAGCTTTTATTTAAAATAAAAATATTTTCTAACAATATTCACTACAGTTCAATAGTTTGGGCTCAGTAAATTTTTATCCTTTCTTTTTTTTATAAGAAATTGTATTCTTTATTAGATCTTAGAATCTTTTATTCAGGATGTGTTACATTGATAAGAAGTGATATCAAAGATTAATATTGTTAGAAGAGATTTATATTTTGAATAAACGCTGTTCTTTAAAAAAAATTTACATCGAAGAATCCTGAAAACATTATCGCAGATTCCAAAATAATATTTGGTAGCACAACTATTAATAATTGTATTAATAAATCATCATAATTTCATGATTTCTAAAGATCATGTAACACTGAAGACTGGAGGAATGATGCTGAAAATACAGCTGCAAAAACACAGAAATAAATTATATTTTAAAGGATATTAAAATAGAAACCTTTATTTTATTTTGATAATTTTGAATTATTACTGAAATACAACCTTTTTTTGTTTCAAACAGTTCATTGAACAATAATAAATGAAGTACCTGAAGCTGACAATGAAGTAAATGTATAATAATTAGCAAAGATGATTAATTTAGCGTTGTAAACGCGCGTGTGAGCGAGGTGAAGACGCGCCTGAGGACCAAACACAGCACAACGGTAGGAAACTTCACTCCTCTCATTATTTCTCTTTTACTATAGCGATTTATTTTTAGATACGTGATCTAGGTCTTTCATAGAGTTGTAGAGTTATTAGAGAAATAGAGTTATTTTTTACATTCTTTGGTTGAAGTTTTCAGATCGGCACTTCGGAGCCTGTTCGCGACTCGGTTGATTCAGATCGACACTTCGGAGCCTGTTCGCGACTCGGTTGATTCAGGGCGACACTTCGGCGCATGTTCGCGACTCGGTTGATTCAAATCGACACTTCGGCGCATGTTCGCGACTCGGTTGATTCAGATCGGCACTTCGGAGCCTGTTCGCGACTCGGTTGATTCAGATCGGCGCTTCGGAGCATTTTCGCGACTCGGTTGATTCAGATCGGCACCTCGGAGCATGTTTGAGATTTTTTTTTAATTCAGATCAGGACATCGAACCAGGAAGTGTTTGTCAAACAGTTAATTGGTGATGAATGAATATTTGGACTTGAGGCTTTTTTTTTTTTTTACCTGTCGATTCAGCATGGACATGGACCCACACACAAAGGTGGACACACTCTAGACTTAATCATCAGTAGGGCTCTAAACTTTTTATCCATTGTTATTATGGACGTAGTGTCACGGATCGCAAGAGGCGAAGACTCAAGTGCAGGCAGATGGGAAGACGTTATTTATATGTCACCAAAATAAACAAAAACACAACTGAAACCAGAGGAGCGTTCAAAGTTACGAGACTGAAGTCAGATTCCCAGTGAAATGCTCTCAGACAGCAAATGCAATGAGTTTGCATCCTTCTTTTCTGAGAAGATCATCAACATCAGGAAGGCGATTAGCACATCCTCAAGTAATGCAGAGGTCAGACAGATTCAGCCACAATATCAAAAAGATACTGTCTATTTTTGAAGCAATTGATAGCAACATTCTGGAAGACACAGTGCAGCACCTAAAATCATCAACCTGCTATCTTGACACACTTCCCACATCTTTTTTCAACAGTGTGCTTAACTGCTTAGAAGCAGATCTCTTAGAAGTGGTGAACATTTCACTTCTTTCTGGGACATTTCCAAACTCCTTAAAAACTGCAGTTGCAGATATGCTCACAAAAATACTGGAAAACATGTAATATTGTAAGATATTATTAACATTTTTCTATTTTAATATACATGAAAGTGTAATTTATTCATGTGATGTGCAGCTGTATTTTCAGCATCATTCCTCCAGTCTTCAGTGTCACATGATCTTCAGAAATCAGAATAATATGATGATTTATTATTAGAATTATCAACAGTTTTGCTGATAAATATTATTTTGTAATCTGTGATACTTTTTTCAGGATTCTTTGATGAATAAAAAGTTAAAAAGAAGAGCTTTTATTTAAAATATAAATATTTTCAAACAATATTCACTACAGTTCAATAGTTTGGGCTCAGTAAATTTTTATCCTTTCTTTTTTTATAAGAAATTGTATTCTTTATTAGATCTTAGAATCTTTTATTCAGGATGTGTTACATTGATAAGAAGTGATATCAAAGATTAATATTGTTAGAAGAGATTTATATTTTGAATAAACGCTGTTCTTTAAAAAAATTATACATCGAAGAATCCTGAAAACATTATCGCGGACTCCAAAATAATATTTCGGAGCCTGTTCGCGACTCAGTTGATTCAGATCGGCACTTCGGAGCCTGTTCGCGACTCGGTTGATTCAGAACGGCACTTCGGGGCCTGTTCGCGACTCGGTTGATTCAGATCGGCACTTCAGAGCCTGTTCGCGACTCGGTTGATTCAGGGCGACACTTCGGCGCATGTTCGCGACTCGGTTGATTCAGATCGACACTTCGGCGCATGTTAATAATTAGCAAAAATGATTAATTTAGCGTTGTAAACGCGCGTGTGAGCGAAGTGAAGACGCGCCTGAGGACCAAACACAGCACAACGGTAGGAAACTTCACTCCTCTCATTATTTCTCATTTACTATAGCGATTTATTTTTAGATACGTGATCTAGGTCTTTCATAGAGTTGTAGAGTTATTAGAGAAATAGAGATATTTTTTACATTCTTTGGTTGAAGTTTTCAGATCGGCACTTCGGAGCCTGTTCGCGACTCGGTTGATTAAGATCGGCACTTCGGAGCCTGTTCGCGACTCGGTTGATTCAGATCGGCACTTCGGAGCCTGTTCGCGACTCGGTTGATTCAGATCGGCACTTCGGAGCATGTTCGCGATTCGGTTGATTTAGATCGGCACTTCGGAGCCTGTTCGCGACTCGGTTGATTCAGGGCGACACTTCGGCGCATGTTCGCGACTCGGTTGATTCAGATCGACACTTCGGCGCATGTTCGCGACTCGGTTGATTCAGATCGACACTTCGGCGCATGTTCGCGACTTGGTTGATTCAGATCGGCACTTCGGAGCCTGTTCGCGACTCGGTTGATTCAGGGCAACACTTCGGCGCATGTTCGCAACTCGGTTGATTCAGATCGGCGCTTCTGAGCATTTTCGCGACTCGGTTGATTCAGATCGGCACCTCGGAGCATGTTTGAGATTTTTTTTAAATTCAGATCTGGACATCGAAGCAGGAAGTGTTTGTCAAACAGTTAATTGGTGATAAATGAATATTTGGACTTGAGGCTTTTTTTTTTACCTGTCGATTCAGCATGGACATGGACCCACACACAAAGGTGGACACACTCTAGACTTAATCATCAGTAGGGCTCTAAACATTTCATCCATTGTTATTAAGACGTAGTGTCACGGATCGCAAGAGGCGAAGACTCAAGTGCAGGCAGATGGGAAGATTTTATTTCTACGTCACCAAAATAAACAAAAACACAACTGAAACCAGAGGAGCGTTCAAAGTTAGGAGACATAGACTGAAGTCAGATTCCCAGTGAAATGCTCTCAGACAGCAAATGCAATGAGTTTGCATCCTTCTTTTCTGAGAAGATCATCAATATCAGGAAGGGGATTAGCACATCCTCAAGTAATGCAGAGGTCAGACAGATTCAGCCACAATATCAAAAAGATACTGTCTATTTTTGAAGCAATTGATAGCAACATTCTGGAAGACACAGTGCAGCACCTAAAATCATCAACCTGCTATCTTGACACACTTCCCACATCTTTTTTCAACAGTGTGCTTAACTGCTCAGAAGCAGATCTCTTAGAAGTGGTGAACACTTCACTTCTTTCTGGGACATTTCCAAACTCCTTAAAAACTGCAGTTGCAGATATGCTCACAAAAATACTGGAAAACATGTAATATTGTGAAATATTATTAACATTTTTCTATTTTAATATACATGAAAGTGTAATTTATTCATGTGATGTGCAGCTGTATTTTCACCATCATTCCTCCAGTCTTCAGTGTCACATGATCTTCAGAAATCAGAATAATATGATGATTTATTATTAGAATTATCAACAGTTTTGCTGATAAATATTATTTTGTAATCTGTGATACTTTTTTCAGGATTCTTTGATGAATAAAAAATTAAAAAGAAGAGCTTTTATTTAAAATAAAAATATTTTCTAACAATATTCACTACAGTTCAATAGTTTGGGCTCAGTAAATTTTTATCCTTTCTTTTTTTTATAAGAAATTGTATTCTTTATTAGATCTTAGAATCTTTTATTCAGGATGTGTTACATTGATAAGAAGTGATATCAAAGATTAATATTGTTAGAAGAGATTTATATTTTGAATAAACGCTGTTCTTTAAAAAAAATTTACATCGAAGAATCCTGAAAACATTATCGCAGATTCCAAAATAATATTTGGTAGCACAACTATTAATAATTGTATTAATAAATCATCATAATTTCATGATTTCTAAAGATCATGTAACACTGAAGACTGGAGGAATGATGCTGAAAATACAGCTGCAAAAACACAGAAATAAATTATATTTTAAAGGATATTAAAATAGAAACCTTTATTTTATTTTATTTTGATAATTTTGAATTATTACTGAAATACAACCTTTTTTTGTTTCAAACAGTTCATTGAACAATAATAAATGAAGTACCTGAAGCTGACAATGAAGTAAATGTATAATAATTAGCAAAGATGATTAATTTAGCGTTGTAAACGCGCGTGTGAGCGAGGTGAAGACGCGCCTGAGGACCAAACACAGCACAACGGTAGGAAACTTCACTCCTCTCATTATTTCTCTTTTACTATAGCGATTTATTTTTAGATACGTGATCTAGGTCTTTCATAGAGTTGTAGAGTTATTAGAGAAATAGAGTTATTTTTTACATTCTTTGGTTGAAGTTTTCAGATCGGCACTTCGGAGCCTGTTCGCGACTCGGTTGATTCAGATCGACACTTCGGAGCCTGTTCGCGACTCGGTTGATTCAGGGCGGCACTTCGGAGCCTGTTCGCGACTCGGTTGATTCAGGGCGACACTTCGGCGCATGTTCGCGACTCGGTTGATTCAAATCGACACTTCGGAGCCTGTTCGCGACTCGGTTGATTCAGATCGGCACTTCAGAGCCTGTTCGCGACTCGGTTGATTCAGATCGGCGCTTCGGAGCATTTTCGCGACTCGGTTGATTCAGATCGGCACCTCGGAGCATGTTTGAGATTTTTTTTTAATTCAGATCAGGACATCGAACCAGGAAGTGTTTGTCAAACAGTTAATTGGTGATGAATGAATATTTGGACTTGAGGCTTTTTTTTTTTTTTTACCTGTCGATTCAGCATGGACATGGACCCACACACAAAGGTGGACACACTCTAGACTTAATCATCAGTAGGGCTCTAAACTTTTTATCCATTGTTATTAAGGACGTAGTGTCACGGATCGCAAGAGGCGAAGACTCAAGTGCAGGCAGATGGGAAGACGTTATTTATATGTCACCAAAATAAACAAAAACACAACTGAAACCAGAGGAGCGTTCAAAGTTACGAGACTGAAGTCAGATTCCCAGTTAAATGCTCTCAGACAGCAAATGCAATGAGTTTGCATCCTTCTTTTCTGAGAAGATCATCAACATCAGGAAGGCGATTAGCACATCCTCAAGTAATGCAGAGGTCAGACAGATTCAGCCACAATATCAAAAAGATACTGTCTATTTTTGAAGCAATTGATAGCAACATTCTGGAAGACACAGTGCAGCACCTAAAATCATCAACCTGCTATCTTGACACACTTCCCACATCTTTTTTCAACAGTGTGCTTAACTGCTTAGAAGCAGATCTCTTAGAAGTGGTGAACATTTCACTTCTTTCTGGGACATTTCCAAACTCCTTAAAAACTGCAGTTGCAGATATGCTCACAAAAATACTGGAAAACATGTAATATTGTAAGATATTATTAACATTTTTCTATTTTAATATACATGAAAGTGTAATTTATTCATGTGATGTGCAGCTGTATTTTCAGCATCATTCCTCCAGTCTTCAGTGTCACATGATCTTCAGAAATCAGAATAATATGATGATTTATTATTAGAATTATCAACAGTTTTGCTGATAAATATTATTTTGTAATCGGTAATACTTTTTTCAGGATTCTTTGATGAATAAAAAGTTAAAAAGAAGAGCTTTTATTTAAAATATAAATATTTTCAAACAATATTCACTACAGTTCAATAGTTTGGGCTCAGTAAATTTTTATCCTTTCTTTTTTTATAAGAAATTGTATTCTTTATTAGATCTTAGAATCTTTTATTCAGGATGTGTTACATTGATAAGAAGTGATATCAAAGATTAATATTGTTAGAAGAGATTTATATTTTGAATAAACGCTGTTCTTTAAAAAAATTATACATCGAAGAATCCTGAAAACATTATCGCGGACTCCAAAATAATATTTCGGAGCCTGTTCGCGACTCAGTTGATTCAGATCGGCACTTCGGAGCCTGTTCGCGACTCGGTTGATTCAGAACGGCACTTCGGGGCCTGTTCGCGACTCGGTTGATTCAGATCGGCACTTCAGAGCCTGTTCGCGACTCGGTTGATTCAGGGCAACACTTCGGCGCATGTTCGCGACTCGGTTGATTCAGATCGACACTTCGGCGCATGTTAATAATTAGCAAAAATGATTAATTTAGCGTTGTAAACGCGCGTGTGAGCGAAGTGAAGACGCGCCTGAGGACCAAACACAGCACAACGGTAGGAAACTTCACTCCTCTCATTATTTCTCATTTACTATAGCGATTTATTTTTAGATACGTGATCTAGGTCTTTCATAGAGTTGTAGAGTTATTAGAGAAATAGAGATATTTTTTACATTCTTTGGTTGAAGTTTTCAGATCGGCACTTCGGAGCCTGTTCGCGACTCGGTTGATTAAGATCGGCACTTCGGAGCCTGTTCGCGACTCGGTTGATTCAGATCGGCACTTCGGAGCCTGTTCGCGACTCGGTTGATTCAGATCGGCACTTCGGAGCATGTTCGCGATTCGGTTGATTTAGATCGGAACTTCGGAGCCTGTTCGCGACTCGGTTGATTCAGGGCGACACTTCGGCGCATGTTCGCGACTCGGTTGATTCAGATCGACACTTCGGCGCATGTTCGCGACTCGGTTGATTCAGATCGACACTTCGGCGCATGTTCGCGACTTGGTTGATTCAGATCGGCACTTCGGAGCCTGTTCGCGACTCGGTTGATTCAGGGCAACACTTCGGCGCATGTTCGCAACTCGGTTGATTCAGATCGGCGCTTCGGAGCATTTTCGCGACTCGGTTGATTCAGATCGGCACCTCGGAGCATGTTTGAGATTTTTTTTAAATTCAGATCTGGACATCGAAGCAGGAAGTGTTTGTCAAACAGTTAATTGGTGATAAATGAATATTTGGACTTGAGGCTTTTTTTTTTACCTGTCGATTCAGCATGGCCATGGACCCACACACAAAGGTGGACACACTCTAGACTTAATCATCAGTAGGGCTCTAAACATTTCATCCATTGTTATTAAGACGTAGTGTCACGGATCGCAAGAGGCGAAGACTCAAGTGCAGGCAGATGGGAAGATTTTATTTCTACGTCACCAAAATAAACAAAAACACAACTGAAACCAGAGGAGCGTTCAAAGTTAGGAGACATAGACTGAAGTCAGATTCCCAGTGAAATGCTCTCAGACAGCAAATGCAATGAGTTTGCATCCTTCTTTTCTGAGAAGATCATCAATATCAGGAAGGCGATTAGCACATCCTCAAGTAATGCAGAGGTCAGACAGATTCAGCCACAATATCAAAAAGATACTGTCTATTTTTGAAGCAATTGATAGCAACATTCTGGAAGACACAGTGCAGCACCTAAAATCATCAACCTGCTATCTTGACACACTTCCCACATCTTTTTCAACAGTGTGCTTAACTGCTCAGAAGCAGATCTCTTAGAAGTGGTGAACACTTCACTTCTTTCTGGGACATTTCCAAACTCCTTAAAAACTGCAGTTGCAGATATGCTCACAAAAATACTGGAAAACATGTAATATTGTGAAATATTATTAACATTTTTCTATTTTAATATACATGAAAGTGTAATTTATTCATGTGATGTGCAGCTGTATTTTCACCATCATTCCTCCAGTCTTCAGTGTCACATGATCTTCAGAAATCAGAATAATATGATGATTTATTATTAGAATTATCAACAGTTTTGCTGAAAAATATTATTTTGTAATCTGTGATACTTTTTTCAGGATTCTTTGATGAATAAAAAATTAAAAAGAAGAGCTTTTATTTAAAATAAAAATATTTTCTAACAATATTCACTACAGTTCAATAGTTTGGGCTCAGTAAATTTTTATCCTTTCTTTTTTTTTATAAGAAATTGTATTCTTTATTAGATCTTAGAATCTTTTATTCAGGATGTGTTACATTGATAAGAAGTGATATCAAAGATTAATATTGTTAGAAGAGATTTATATTTTGAATAAACGCTGTTCTTTAAAAAAAAATTACATCGAAGAATCCTGAAAACATTATTGCAGATTCCAAAATAATATTTGGTAGCACAACTATTAATAATTGTATTAATAAATCATCATAATTTCATGATTTCTAAAGATCATGTAACACTGAAGACTGGAGGAATGATGCTGAAAATACAGCTGCAAAAACACAGAAATAAATTATATTTTAAAGGATATTAAAATAGAAACCTTTATTTTATTTTATTTTGATAATTTTGAATTATTACTGAAATACAACCTTTTTTGTTTCAAACAGTTCATTGAACAATAATAAATGAAGTACCTGAAGCTGACAATGAAGTAAATGTATAATAATTAGCAAAGATGATTAATTTAGCGTTGTAAACGCGCGTGTGAGCGAGGTGAAGACGCGCCTGAGGACCAAACACAGCACAACGGTAGGAAACTTCACTCCTCTCATTATTTCTCTTTTACTATAGCGATTTATTTTTAGATACGTGATCTAGGTCTTTCATAGAGTTGTAGAGTTATTAGAGAAATAGAGTTATTTTTTACATTCTTTGGTTGAAGTTTTCAGATCGGCACTTCGGCGCATGTTCGCGACTCGGTTGATTCAGATCGACACTTCGGCGCATGTTCGCGACTCGGTTGATTCAGATCGACACTTCGGCGCATGTTCGCGACTTGGTTGATTCAGATCGGCACTTCGGAGCCTGTTCGCGACTCGGTTGATTCAGGGCAACACTTCGGCGCATGTTCGCAACTCGGTTGATTCAGATCGACACTTCGGCGCATGTTCGCGACTCGGTTGATTCAGATCGGCACTTCGGAGCCTGTTCGCGACTCGGTTGATTCAGATCGGCCCTTCGGAGCCTGTTCGCGACTCGGTTGATTCAGATCGGCACCTCGGAGCATGTTTGAGATTTTTTTTAAATTCAGATCAGGACATCGAACCAGGAAGTGTTTGTCAAACAGTTAATTGGTGATAAATGAATATTTGGACTTGAGGCTTTTTTTTTTACCTGTCGATTCAGCATGGACATGGACCCACACACAAAGGTGGACACACTCTAGACTTAATCATCAGTAGGGCTCTAAACTTTTCATCCATTGTTATTAAGGACGTAGTGTCACGGATCGCAAGAGGCGATGACTCAAGTGCAGGCAGATGGGAAGACGTTATTTAAACGTCACCAAAATAAACAAAAACACAACTGAAACCAGAGGAGCGTTCAAAGTTACGAGACTTAGACTGAAGTCAGATTCCCAGTGAAATGCTCTCAGACAGCAAATGCAATGAGTTTGCATCCTTCTTTTCTGAGAAGATCATCAATATCAGGAAGGCGATTAGCACATCCTCAAGTAATGCAGAGGTGAGACAGATTTAGCCACAATATCAAAAAGATACTGTCTATTTTTGAAGCAATTGATAGCAACATTCTGGAAGACACAGTGCAGCACCTAAAATCATCAACCTGCTATCTTGACACACTTCCCACATCTTTTTTCAACAGTGTGCTTAACTGCTTAGAAGCAGATCTCTTAGAAGTGGTGAACACTTCACTTCTTTCTGGGACATTTCCAAACTCCTTAAAAACTGCAGTTGCAGATATGCTCACAAAAATACTGGAAAACATGTAATATTGTAAGATATTATTAACATTTTTCTATTTTAATATACATGAAAGTGTAATTCATTCATGTGATGTGCAGCTGTATTTTACATTTACATTTACATTTAATCATTTAGCAGACGCTTTTATCCAAAGCGACTTACAAATGAGAACAATAGAAGCAGTCAGGTCAACAAGAGAACAACAACAGAGTACAAGTGCCATGACAAGTCTCAGTTAGTCTAGTATAGAACGCATAGCCAGGTGTATTTAATAATTTTTTTTTTTTTTTTTTTTTTTTATTAAATGAAAAAGACAAGAAGAGGAAAAGTACTGGTGTTAGTAGGTTAAGTGCAGGCGAAAAAGATGAGTCTTTAGATGTTTCTTGAAAGTGAGTAAAGACTCCGCTGTACGAATTGAGATTGGGAGGTCATTCCACCAGCTGGGCACAGTCCAGGGAAAGGTCCGTGAGAGTGATTTTGAATTTCTTTGGGATGGCACCACAAGACGTTGTTCACTTGCAGAGCGCAAGCTTCTGGAGGGCACATAGGATTTAACCAGTGAGCTTAGGTAAGTTGGTGCCGTGCCAGTGGTTGTCTTGTAGGCAAGCATCAGTACCTTGAATTTGATGCGAGCAGCTACTGGTAGCCAGTGTAACCTGATGAGGAGGGGAGTAACATGAGCTTTTTTTGGCTCATTGAAGACAACCCTCACTGCTGCATTCTGGATCATTTGCAGAGGCTTGACAGTACATGCAGGAAGGCCCGCCAGGAGAGCATTACAATAGTCCAGTCTGGAGAGAACAAGAGCTTGGACAAGAAGTCGGGTTGCTTGCTCTGACAGGAAGGGTCTAATCTTCCTAATGTTGTATAAGGCAAACCTGCAGGACCGGGTCGTTGTAGCAATGTGGTCAGTGAAGCTTAACTGATGATCCATCACAACTCCTAGGTTTCTGGCTGTCCTTGAAGGAGTTATGGTTGACGAGCCCAGCTGTATAGAGAAGTTGTGATGAATCAATGGGTTAGCTGGAATCACCAGTAGTTCAGTTTTTGTAAGGTTAAGCTGAAGGTGATGGTCATTCATCCAGCGGGAAATGTCACTCAGACAGGCTGAAATGCGAGCAGCTACCGTCGGGTCATCAGGCTGGAATGAGAAGTAGAGTTGGGTGTCATCAGCATAGCAGTGATAAGAGAAGCCATGCTTCTGAATGACAGATCCTAAAGATGTCATGTAGATGGAGAAGAGAAGTGGTCCAAGTACTGAGCCCTGAGGAACCCCAGTAGCAAGGTGGTGTGACTTTGAAACCTCACCCCTCCAAGACACACTGAAGGATCTGTCAGAGAGGTAGGACTTAACCCACAGGAGAGCAGTTCCAGAGATCCCCATCTTTCTGAGGGTGGACAGGAGAATCTGGTGATTAACAGTGTCAAAAGCAGCAGACAGGTCCAGTAAGATGAGTACCGAGGATTTTGAAGCTGCTCTTGCTAGTCGCAGGGCTTCAGTAACCGAGAGCAGAGCAGTCTCAGTTGAGTGGCCACTTTTGAAGCCAGATTGGTTGCTGTCCAGGAGGTTGTTCTGTCCAAGGAACATAGAAAGCTGGTTGAACACAGCCCGCTCAAGTGTCTTTGCAATGAATGGAAGAAGGGATACCGGTCTGTAGTTTTCAAGAAGCGCTGGATTTAGAGATGGTTTCTTGAGCAGTGGGCTTACCCGAGCCTGCTTGAATGCTAAGGGAAATGTTCCAGATTGAAGAGAGGAGTTGATAATGTGAGTAAGTTAAGGTATGACTGAAGAAGAGATCGCTTGAAGGAGGTGAGTGGGGATAGGATCAAGTGGACAAGTAGTAGGATGATTGGACAGGAGAATTTTGGAGACGTCCATCTCTGAGAGTGGGGAGAAGGAGGATAAAGAGTGTGCATCAGTCATTGTGAAGTTTTCCTCAGTCTGTGGTGTGGAGAATTGTTCACTGATGGATCTCGTCTTATTTGTGAAGAAAGTTGCAAAGTCGTCCGCTGTAAGAGTCGATGGAGGAGGTGGAGGCGGCGGATTAAGAAGAGAAGAGAAAGTCTTGAATAGTGTCCGAGCGTCACAGCAGCTGTTAATTTTGTTGTGGTAGTAGGATGTTTTAGCTGTTAAGACCTTTGCAGAGAAGGAAGAGAGGAGTGATTGATACACACTGAGGTCCGTAGAGTTTTTAGATTTCTGCCATTTCCTCTCTGCAGCCCTGAGTTTAGAGCGATGTTCACGGAGAACCTCGGACAGCCAGGGGGCAGATGGGGCAGTGCGTGCTGGTCTAGACAACAGTGGGCAAAAGTTGTCCAAGCAAGATGTTAAAGTGGAGCAAAGAGTGTCCGTAGCACTGTTCGTGTCCAGAGCAGAAAACTGAGAGAATGGTGGAAGAGAGGATGAAACCACAGGCGAGATGGAGAGAGTGAGCGTAGGTTCTGTCGAAAGGTGACCTGCGTTGGAGTGTGTGCCACTTCAGGAGTAAGTGCTAGGTTAGCAGTAATGAGGAAGTGGTCTGAGGTGTGCAGTGGAGCAACTGAAGAGGTGTCCACAGAGCAACCACGCGTGTAGATGAGGTCAAGTTGGTTGCCCGATTTGTGAGTCGCTGTAGTGGACATGAGCTTGAGATCAAATGAGGTGAGCAGAGTTTTGAAGTCAGCAGCCTGGGGTTTATCTAAGTGAATGTTGAAGTCGCCAAGCAGTACCAGAGGAGTACCATCTTCAGGAAAGTTTGATAGCAGCACATCCAACTCCTCCAAGAAGTTTCCCAGTTGACCTGGAGGACGATAAATGACCACAAAGTGGATTTTAACAGGGTGGGTTACAGTAATGGCATGTGATTCAAATGAACCAGTACCTGTAGGTGATGGCTGAAGTTCAAATTTCCATTCTTTGGATATAAGGAGACCCGTACCTCCACCCCTCCCAGTGGTACGAGGAGTGTGGGAACAAGTGAAATTAGTAGAGAGGGCTGCAGGGGTGGCAGTATCTTCAGGTTTGATCCAAGTCTCTGTCAGTGCCATGAGGTTGAGACCGGAATGGGTAGCAATAGAGGAAATGAAGTCTGCTTTGTTAACTGCAGACTGGCAGTTCCAGAGACCAACTGGAATAGAGAGCATAGTAGTAGAGGTCAGAGGGACATGGCGTAGGTATGTCAGACAGGCCTTCCTGCGACGTACATAGCGTGCTCTCCGAGTGTTAGTAGTGATAGTAGAGATCTGAAAGCACATAGTGACTACAAGTGTAAGATATATTTGAGAACAAACTATACAAAGAGTGGAAAAAGAGAAAAGCAATACTCAGGTGCCCTGTCGGTGTCCTTGCTCGGTGGAGTCGCACAGGTAGAGTCGATTGTCTTTACACTCATCGGTCTTCACACGAGGAGGGTTCACACGAGGGTTGCCGCAACCGCTGCGAAACCTAGTGCTTTTTATTAGCCTGATTACCTGTGATTGAAGTCAGCTGGCCACGCCTCACTATTTAGCAGATCGAAACCAGGCAGTCTCGCGATAGGCAAACGCAAAACCAAGCGCCACTTTCAGCACGTATTAACCACGGTAAGACACACACAATTTTAACCAAAACAATAACTTTCCTAGCAATGATGATCACACACTAGTCTGATGAGAAAACAAGACAAAACACTCACAAGCTGCTGTCCTTCTATGTTGCTCGACTGTTTCAGCATCATTTTCAGCATCATTCCTCCAGTCTTCAGTGTCACATGATCTTCAGAAATCAGAATAATATGATGATTTATTATTAGAATTATCAACAGTTTTGCTGATAAATATTATTTTGTAATCGGTGATACTTTTTTCAGGATTCTTTGATGAATAAAAAGTTAAAAAGAAGAGCTTTTATTTAAAATATAAATATTTTCAAACAATATTCACTACAGTTCAATAGTTTGGGCTCAGTTAATTTTTATCCTTTCTTTTTTTATAAGAAATTGTATTCTTTATTAGATTTAGAATCTTTTATTCAGGATGTGTTACATTGATAAGAAGTGATATCAAAGATTAATATTGTTAGAAGAGATTTATATTTTGAATAAACGCTGTTCTTTAAAAAAATTATATATCGAAGAATCCTGAAAACATTATCGCAGATTCCAAAATAATATTTCGGAGCCTGTTCGCAACTCGGTTGATTCAGATCGGCACTTCGGAGCCTGTTCGCGACTCGGTTGATTAAGTTTGGCACTTCGGAGCCTGTTCGCGACTCGGTTGATTCAGATCGGCACTTCGGAGCCTGTTCGCGACTCGGTTGATTCAGATCGGCACTTCGGAGCATGTTCGCGATTCGGTTGATTTAGATCGGCACTTTGGAGCCTGTTCGCGACTCGGTTGATTCAGGGCGACACTTCGGCGCATGTTCGCAACTCGGTTGATTCAGATCGGCACTTCGGAGCCTGTTCGCGACTCGGTTGATTCAGGTCGACACTTCGGCGCATGTTCGCGACTCGGTTGATTCAGGGCGACACTTCGGCGCATGTTCGCGACTCGGTTGATTCAGATCGACACTTCGGTGCATGTTAATAATTAGCAAAAATGATTAATTTAGCGTTGTAAACGCACGTGTGAGCGAGGTGAAGACGCGCCTGAGGACCAAACACAGCACAACGGTAGGAAACTTCACTCCTCTCATTATTTCTCTTTTACTATAGCGATTTATTTTTAGATATGTGATCTAGGTCTTTCATAGAGTTGTAGAGTTATTAGAGAAATAGAGTTATTTTTTACATTCTTTGGTTGAAGTTTTCAGATCGGCACTTCGGAGCCTGTTCGCGACTCGGTTGATTAAGATCGGCACTTCGGAGCCTGTTCGCGACTCGGTTGATTCAGATCGGCACTTCGGAGCCTGTTCGCGACTCGGTTGATTCAGATGGGCACTTCGGAGCATGTTCGCGATTCGGTTGATTTAGATCGGCACTTGGGAGCCTGTTCGCGACTCAGTTGATTCAGGGCGACACTTCGGCGCATGTTCGCGACTCGGTTGATTCAGATCGACACTTCTGCGCATGTTCTCGACTCGGTTGATTCAGATCGGCACTTCGGAGCCTGTTCGCGACTCGGTTGATTCAGATCGGCACTTCGGAGCCTGTTCGTGACTCGGTTGATTCAGGGCGACACTTCGGCGCATGTTCGCGACTCGGTTGATTCAGATCGACACTTTGGCGCATGTTCGCGACTCGGTTGATTCAGATCGGCACTTCGGAGCCTGTTCGCGACTCGGTTGATTCAGATCGGCACTTCGGAGCCTGTTCGCGACTCGGTTGATTCAGATCGGCGCTTCGGAGCATTTTCGCGACTCGGTTGATTCAGATCGGCACCTCGGAGCATGTTTGAGATTTTTTTTTTATTCAGATCTGGACATCGAACCAGGAAGTGTTTGTCAAACAGTTAATTGGTGATAAATGAATATTTGGACTTTAGGCTTTTTTTTTTACCTGTCGATTCAGCATGGACATGGACCCACACACAAAGGTGGACACACTCTAGACTTAATCATCAGTAGGGCTCTAAACTTTTCATCCATTGTTATTAAGGACGTAGTGTCACGGATCGCAAGAGGCGAAGACTCAAGTGCAGGCAGATGGGAAGACGTTATTTATACGTCACCAAAATAAACAAAAAAACAACTGAAACCAGAGGAGCATTCAAAGTTACGAGACTGAAGTCAGATTCCCAGTGAAATGCTCTCAGACAGCAAATGCAATGAGTTTGCATCCTTCTTTTCTGAGAAGATCATCAATATCAGGAAGGCGATTAGCACATCCTCAAGTAATGCAGAGGTACGACAGATTCAGCCACAATATCAAAAAGATAGTATGTCTATTTTTGAAGCAATTGATGGCAATATTCTGGAAGACACAGTGCAGCACCTAAAATCATCAACCTGCTATCTTGACACACTTCCCACATCTTTTTTCAACAGTGTGCTTAACTGCTTAGAAGCAGATCTCTTAGAAGTGGTGAACACCTCACTTCTTTCTGGGACATTTCCAAACTCCTTAAAAACTGCAGTTGCAGATATGCTCACTGAATATAAACCTAACAGAGCACTCAGATCATTAGGATCGAGTCAGTTAGAAATACCAAGGGCTCACACAAAACAAGGGGAATCTGGTTTTATTTTCTATGCCGCTCGCAGTTGTAATCATCTTCCAGAAGAGACCAGATTTACATTTACACATTTAAATCTAGACTTAAAACAAATCTGTTTAGCTGTGCATTTATTGAATGAGCACTCTGCAATGTCCGAACTGATTGCACTATATTTTCACTGTTTTTTTTTTTTAAGTAAATTTTGTAAATTTCGAATTTTGTAACTGTTTTTAAATTCATTTTAATTAAGTAAATTTTTTAAATTATTTTTCAATCACAAAAGTTTTAAAATTGCTTGTTTAATTTGTGTTATAATTTTTCTTTATGATTATTTTACTTTCTTTTATGTAAAGCACTTAGAATACCATTGGGGATTACCAGGGGGAAGTCATGGCCTAATGGTTAGAGGGTTGGACTCCCAATCGAAGGGTTGTGAGTTCTAGTCTCAGGCCGGACGGAATTGTGGGTGGGGGTAGTGCATGAACAGCTCTCTCTCCACCTTCAATACCACGACTTAGGTGCCCTTGAGCAAGGCATCGAACCCCCAACTGCTCCCCGGGCGCCGCAGCATAAATGGCTGCCCACTGCTCCGTGTGTGTGTGTGTGTGTGTGTGTGTGTGTGTGTGTGTGTGTGTGTGTGTGTGTGTGTGTGTGTGTGTGTGTGTGTGTGTGTGTGTGTGTGTGTGTGTGTGTGTGTGTGTGTGTGTGTGTGTGTGCATTTCGGATGGGTTAAATGCAGAGCACAAATTCTGAGTATGGGTCACCATACTTGGCTGAATGTCACTTCACTCATTGTGTATGAAATGTGCTATATATATAAACTATTACTAGGCACTCCTTGCCTAGTGTGTTAGTGGGCGTATATATATATATATATATATACGTATATATATATATATATATATATATATATATATATATATATATATATATATATATATATACACACACACAAGTGAATTATTACTGATCTTTGACTACCATCACTACCAATAGCCGCGTATCGACAGCAGGTGGCGCTGTTAATCTATAATCTTGCAGAGACACTGAAATGCAACCTTTTTTTTTGTTTCAAACAGTTCATTGAACAATAATAAATGAAGTACCCGAAGCTCACAATGAAGTTAATGTATAATAATTAGCACAGATGATTAATTTAGTGCTGTAAACGCGCGTGTGAGGTGCGGAGACGCGCCGTAGAGCGTCAGACGCGCGTGAGGACCAAACACAGCAGAACGGTAGGAAACTTCACTCCTCTTATTATTTCTCTTTTACTATAGCGATTTATTTTTAGATACGTGATCTGAGTCTTTCATAGAGTTGTTTTATAAACGCAGTAATTTTGGAATCAGCTCTGAAAGTTCCTGTCAGTGTTTAAAAGCTAATTATAATTTAATAACGTGTTGACTGAATTTGGTAAGAATGGTATTCTATGTTTTTTTTACATTAATATAGGCTGAAATCAGTGTTGCTTTTGACATCCCTTTTAGTTTTAGTCTTAGTCTTTTGGACAAATTGAAATCAATTTGAGAATGAAGAGTTGTCGTCATAGCACAAAGCCCCTCCCTCGATATCACAGTCTCCGCGGGGGGCCAAGATGGCGTCGTGGAGGATAGACATGTGAATTTCTGTTCTGGCGGTGGTGGTAGCAATGTGATTAATCAGTTGACTTTAAATCTTTATACTTTTTTGCTGTCTTCGAAGGAAAGTTTCCGCATTGTGTTGCATTGTTTTTTTTTCTCTAATGGGAAGAAAGAGACGTGGTTTATCTAAAGTTATGGATGTCGATGTCGGCGCCGAAGTTGAACTAGTTTCTGAAGTTGGCCTGAGCAATAGGTTTGATGTGCTAGCTGACCCTCCTGCATCGGCTGATGCGATTCGTGATATGAAACATTGTTTGGCGACACCCTTTCCAGCATCTCCTGCAAAAAGTCCTCCTTCTAAAAAAAACTAAAAAGAAGAACGAAAGCGGTGATTTTGCTGACATTTTGAATGCTATTCAAGAGTTGTCCTCTAAACAAGATGCTACTTTCCAGAAACTCATCTCCATCGAGAACTCGACCGATGCTACTACGAAAGCCGTTGACAACCTGTCTTTGGTGGTGCAGAAGCTTGTTTCTGATGTTAATGAGCACTCTGAAAAGATGTGCAGAATTGCTAGAGACATTACAGAGCTCCGATCTTCAGACAAGGACGTACGATCACGGATTGAGCAGCTTGAGCGGTACAGTCGTCGTTGGTGCTTAAAGGTGCACGGGGTTCCTGAAACCAAGAATGAGAATCTGCAATCGATTGTTTTGAATATTCTTGACCATGTGGCTCCTGACATCTGTGGCAAGCTCAGTGACGCACTTGACGTGATGCACCGTGTCGGGAAACGGAACCAGGATGGTGGTCATCGAAGCATAATCATAAGATTCTCAACGCGATCAGTCCGAGACATCATTTGGAAGGCTGCGAAGGACAACGCATACTTGAAAGAATCTCGCCTGCGTATTTCAGAGGCATTGATCCCTGCAGATGCTGCTGCGCGTGCAAAGTTATGGCCTGCTGTGAAAAAGGCAAGAGAGGAGGGTAAGAAGGCATCTTTCTCGGGGCCTTTTGCGTTCATCGATGGTCAGAAAATTGAGACCTTATAAACTTCAGACTGAACGTTTAGTGATGATATCTGTGTTCGCGAGGATTTAAGGAACTGCTAAACTCCCTCAAGTTCTTTAATGCACTTTAATGTTGCTTTGCTGTTATGTGGAAGACACTACTGATTGATCACCTTCTACCCTGTTTAAGGAAGTTCAAGTCAACTTAGCCAAAGGACTGTTGAGTTTTCCAGCCGTTTAGCTGTGAATTGTTGCACTGCATTTTGCTTCTTTTGTTCGCTATGCATTCTTTTGAGTTTTCTTCTTTTAGCTTAGCCTCTCTCAATGTTCGAGGTTTAAGAGATCACACAAAAAGGAAAGCCTTATTTTTGTATTGTAAGCGTAGTAACGCAGATTTTGTTTTTGTTCAAGAAAGTCATTCGTGTGAATCAGACTCCAATTTTTGGAGATCACAATGGGGTAATTCAATCTTTATGAGTCATGGATCTAACCTTTCTGCTGGTACACTAATTTTGACGCACAAATTTAGAGGTGACATTTTAGAATGTTATTTATCTGATGAGGGTAGATGGATCATTTTAGTATGTAAAACTGAAAATGTGGTATTCATTTTATGTAATGTTTATGGGTACAACTCACGGAATTCCAATGTATCTATGTTCAAAGATTTGGGAGTAAAACTCATTAGTATACAAAGTCGTTTAATTAATGCTTATTTGATAATAGCTGGAGATTTTAATGAAACTCCTGACGATGTACTAGATAGATTTCCTTCAAGAACCACCTCTAATGTACACAATAATCTTATTTTATGGTTATGTGAAAATCTTTCTGTTGTAGGTGCTTGGCGTTTCTTTAACAGTGGTTGTAGTGGTTTTACCTGGTCCAACAAATCTGGATCCTTTAAGGCTAGAATCGATCTTTTTCTTATTTCTCATTCTATTTTGAAAGATGTTATCTCTGTTAATCATCAGTTTGCCCCATTTACTGATCATATGTTAATTCATTTGGACCTTAAGCAATATAGGAAACCAAGTAGCACAAGAGGTTACTGGAAATTTAATAATTGTCTATTGGAAGATGCTCCTTTTAATGATTATGTTACTCATCTAGCTAAAACTATGTTTAGTAAAATTGAAGGTGACCCTTGCTTTAGTTGGGAGTTCTTCAAATTTAAAGTTAGGGACTTTGCTGTTAATAGGAGTAAACAAATTAAAAGAGATAAAAATAATAAAGAATTTGAGCTTATTCACAGGTTAGGTGTATTAAAGCAGAAGAATAATCCCAGTAAAGAAGATGAGGTAGAATATAATGTCTGTCAAATGAAACTTGAAAATATGTACACAGAGATTGTTAAAGGGGCCTTCATTCGTTCCCGTGCAAAATGGATCGAGAAGGGTGAGAGAAACACATTATTTTTTCGCTCTTGAGAAAAGAAATCATAAAAAAAACCTCCTTCTCTGCCCTAAATATTAATGGTGATTTATGTACAGATCCAGGAATGTCAACTTTTGTATACAACTTTTATGAAGAATTGTATACTTCTCAGTTTTCTCAAGATAAATGTGATTCTTTTCTTTTGAATATTTGTGATAAAGTTTCAGGTATTAATGAGGATTTTAAATTATTATGTGATTCTGATGTATCTATTACTGAAATAGAAGAGGCACTTAAATCTATGAAAAAGGGAAAATCTCCAGGTACTGACGGTCTGTCTGTTGAATTTTATTTACATTTTTGGGATCTATTAAAGCAGCCTTTATATTGTTTGTTTAAAGAATGTATTCGCAAAGGTGAGATGACGCCCACAATGAAGCAGGGACTAATTTCTTTGATTCCCAAATCAGATAAAGACCCACTTTTAATTGAAAACTGGAGACCAATATCATTGTTAAATGTTGATTATAAATTACTTGCTTTAATATTTGCTACTCGTTTAAAATCTGGTCTTAATAGTATAATTGGTGAAACACAAAATGGGTTTATGAAGAATAGACATATTAGTTCCAATATAAGACTTGTACTTGATCTCATTGATTATTCAGAGAATATTGATTCAGATTCTATTATAATGTTTTTGGATTTTTATAAAGCATTTGATTCATTAGAGCACCAATTTTTGTTTAAATCTCTTAGTGTTTTTGGCTTTGGAAATAAATGTATTAAGATGGTGAGAGTGCTTTATAATGATATTAACTCTTCAGTTTTGGTTAATTTGCATACCACTAAACGTTTTAAGTGTGATAGAGGAGTGCGTCAAGGCTGCCCCATTTCCCCGTTTCTTTTTCTTTTGGCTGTTGAATTGCTATCACTTAATATTTTACAAAATCCCACTTTGAAAGGTATCTCTGTATTTGGTAAAGAATTTAAAATATCTCAACTTGCGGACGGTACTACCTTATTCCTTAAAGATCAGAATCAAATTCTTCTAAGTATTCAAATTATTCAGTCCTTTTCTGAAGCCTCAGGCTTGTATTTAAATTTATCAAAGTGTGAACTATTTTGTCTCTATGATACCCAACAAACGTCAATTCATAATTTTCCAGTTAAAGACTGTATCAAGTACCTGGGGATTTCTATTACTAAAGATAGATCAATTCGTCAACATCTAAATTTTTCTCCTAAAATAAAGAAAACTAGAATAATCTTTAATTCTTGGCTTCAACGAGATCTATCCATTTATGGCAGAGTTTTAATATCTAAAGCAGAGGGTTTGTCCCGTTGTGTTTACCCTGCTTTATCTTTATTTGTAAGTGACAAAATTGTTGTTGAGATAAATAAAATGTTGCTGAATTTTATTTGGAAGAATAAATCCCATAAAATTAGGAAATCTGTCTTGTCTAACAGACGTTCTGAAGGTGGATTAGAAGTCTTAGATTTCAAAGAATTAGTTAGTTCATTTAGAATTAGTTGGTTAAAAAAATGTCTCCGTAGTAATGATTCAATTTGGTACTACATCCCCAATACTATATTTCGTATATTAGGTGGTCTAGATTTTCTTTTAAAATGTAATTTTACTCCATCTAAATTGCCGATTTCTCTCTCAAACTTTCACCAACAAGCTTTACTTGCTTGGAAATTGTGTTATGTACACAACTTTTCCCCCCACAAAGAAATTCTTTGGAATAATTCATGTATTTTAATTCGTGGAAAGTCTCTTTTTATTGAAAAGTGGTATGACATAGGTATTGTCTTTGTTTTGGATTTATTTAAAGATGATGGTACTATACTGGATTATGAAGAATTTATGATTTTGTATAATCTTCCCCTGCCAGCTAGATCCTTCAATTCTGTTATCAAAAGTTTGTCTCCAAGTTATGTACATTTATTTAAGACATACCTTATAATGAGAGGAAAACGATTATGCCCAAACTTTTACTGGATGGAGTTTGTTTTCTTGATAAAAAATGTAACAGTAGATATATAAAGCGAATATTACATTATTCAGTATATACATCCCCTAGATGTAAATTTTTCTGGACCAATTTTTTTGATAATATTTACTGGAAGAGAGCATGGTTACTCCCTGAAAAATTTTGCATTTCTAATAAAATTAAAGAGGTGCATTTTAAAATTTTGCATAATGTTTATCCAACGAACTCTCAAATTGCTCTTTTTTTGGATCTTTCTAACTTATGTGTGTTCTGCAGAGTTGAAGAAGAAACTTTACTACATTTATTTTATTATTGGAATCAGGTGAAGTCTCTTTGGGAGAACTTAAGTTGTTATTTATCTTCTTTTATAAAAGGTGATTTAAAATTCTCTTTGAAAGATATTTTTTTCTATTTTTCTGGTAGTAACCATGTTGTCGATCTTGTTGTCAATTTTTTTTTTTTGTTTTGCATTGTAAATTTTTTATTCATAAATCAAAATTTCTCAATACGTTACCTAGATTTGATGTCTTTCTTGCAGAGATTTTACTCATTGTTAAATCTCTCAAACACATTGATAATAATAAGAATAACAAGTTTATTAAGGCTTATGATGCTATTATACTGAAAGAATGATTTTCCGGTTTCTTGTTTTTTGTTTTTGTTTTGTTTTTTGTGTCATTGTATGACAATGCAGTGCTATTTTGTATTTGTATTTCTTTTGTCTTGCAATAAAAATAAAAAATAAAAATAAAAAAATAAATAAAAATCACAGTCTCCGCCATGTTGGCAGGATACCCGCGGCGAAACAGGATTGTTTACATGTGTTGTTAAGTCAGTAGTAGAGGAGGTTTTACCATGCCTGGAAGTTACTGCTGCGTTAAAAACTGCTCCAGTACCTCTCACGATACATATGGAACACATAGGAACAATGGAATACAGTTTTTTTAGGTTACACCAAGCGCAAAACAGCGGTATTTAGAGAAGCTCTCAAGCATCCAAAATATCGACCCATACGAGCTCCCTGCAGCAGCACAGAGACCTGGACCATTTACCTCCATGCACACATATGGACATTGGGAATTATATTGTTTTTGGTTTAAGTTACTACACAATGCAAGAGTTTAAAAGCCACAAGTCTTTGGAAAGTTACGAGGCTTTCTGCTGTGGCTGGGTCCATCTACAGCAGGTGATGACAACAGTGTTGTACTGGCCAAAGTAAGTTTATTCACATGCGTTTTAGTGTATTGTAATTACATTGCATTTAGACTGCACTTCTTGACCAAAATGACAAAGTAAATGCAACTGTTTCATAAACACTAGATTGTAACGAGTTCTAAAATGTACACAAAGTTTCCAATATGTTTTGATGTAGGCTAAAGCTGTGTTTGTTTAGGTATAATTTGATTTTAGCCCAATGACACACACTGTACCTGGATTTTTTGTGTTGGGGGCTGCAAAGTGGACAAACCAGTTCTGGGTTGGCTAGGGTAGGTAAATGTGTGATTGCAAGATGTAAATGTCCTGGTTAGATTAAAGCCATTAACAGCGTGAATGCAAGGTGACTTACATCGTAAACAATATAATTCAAAATGTCCATATGTGTGCATGGAGGTAAATGGTTCAGGTCTCTGTGCTGCTGCAGGGAGCTCGTATGGGTCGATATTTTGGATGCCTGAGAGCTTCTCCAAACACCGCTGTTTTGCGCTTGGTGTGAGCTTGTTCCTGTAAGGTCCCCTTTCTTTCGCCTTATGTTTTTGCATTGCTTTGCTTTACTTCCTTTTCTTTCTTGTATTCGTAGAATATATGCAAAATTGTGCATATTCAATGAGATAATGGCTAATTTGCATAATTAGACATACAAATTAAAAAAAACATTTTAAATTATTTTTTATGAACTTGTGTAAGTAATCAACTGAGGAAGTTTCATGGTGATATCTATTATTTCTTAATTTTACCCTATTCACCTGTAGTGTCTCGCCTTAAAAGTTAACGATACGTTAACTATCAGAGGTGGAGGTCTTGAGTTACATGACTGCACTCTAATAAATGAAGAAAATTACTTGACTCTGACTTGAGAACAAATACTCTAAAGTCTTTAACTGCATGATTCGATAATGACTTTATTAGAATTGCAATTATACTTTTTTAAAACCATTGCTTCTGTCATTAACTAATATACAAACTGCAAGCCAAGAAACCAGCGGTGCTGGTGCCTCTCTGAGTCTGATCAGAGTCTACGTGTACGCGGCTGCATGAGTCATGATGACGCGGAACACCGTTAGAGTAGAATCTACGAATATTGTTTGTTTGGATAAACACTTCGAAACGCACCATATTCATAAAAAGAAAATTAGTAACCATGCACAATTTGCATCTTCATGTAGAAAACATGTCTAAACTTTTTGTCATCCGCCAATAAAACAATAGCATTTAAACGAATAGTAATTTTCCTCCTTTTTTTACCTCTTTCATCTCAGGCAGTGTTACAGGATGAAAAGGCAGGGAGATATCCAGTATTTTTTTGCAAAGAAAAAGCCATGCCAGCCAGTGAGGGAGAGTCAGTCTGATGGTTTACACACAGTGAGTTCAGAGCCTGGCTGCTCAACAGGAGACCTCTTGGTTCAGAAAGATGCAAGCATAGGTCAGAACAGCCCTGCACACCCTCGACCAGGTTAGTAGGCAAACTAGAAAGTGGACAGTAATATGACTTTGGTATGGTATAATCAGGGCTGCACATTTGCTTAAATCTCCCTATATTTACATATTGGCACTTTTGTATATTGCTAATTTCAGTATCATACAGAAAAAGTGCACTCCTGAGAGTTATTCTATGAATGCATAAAGTTATGTGGTTAAAATCTTGTATTTTACTAATTTGCCTTTGTGTTATAGCTATAGATGAGAGTGAAAGTGATGTGGAAGAACTGGATACTTCCCCACCTTCAGAAACGGTCTTTTTATATTTTACATGTAAAATAGCCAATACTTAATTGTATTAAGGAACTTTTGATAATTGTGGGTCTCATCATGACGTGGGGCCTTTGAAACAGAAAATGCCTCTGAGAACTGATTTCCATTTTCATATGCTTCTTCCCAGACATTTCTCAATCCAGATCTGAGGGACCTATGCAGCCTCATATCAGGTCTTTCCCCAAAACACAAATGGGCAACCGGAAGAGAGCTTTTAAAGATTCCTGGTACAAGGACAATATATGGCTTGGAAAACTGGAAAAAAGCCTTGTGTAGGGAGAGGGGCTTTAAAGCTCACTCTAAATCAGACCACCATCAAAATGCAATGTATGCATGGAAGCAACACCAGCATGTTGTTAAAACTAAATCTTGCATATTAGATTCCATCAACAAGGAGAGAGAAAAGAAAACCAAAGAAAATCAGTTGTATATCAGAACAATTGCTGATGTTGTTCTACTGACAGCCGCACAGAATATTTCTCAGAGAGGCCATAGAGAGTCTGAGAATTCAAACAACAAAGGGAACTTCATTGCCATTTTGGAAAAGAGGTAGCCAAACATGATCCTCTTATAAAGAAGCGAATGAGTGCTTATGGGAACTCTAAATACACTAGCAGTGGAATTCAAATGAAATATTGGAAGGCTTGGCAGAGATGTTACAGACTGAAATAATCAAAGAAGTTAAGGACAGTGAAGTGTTCAGCATCATCGCCAGTGGTGGTAAGTAACGAAGTAAAAATACTTTGCTACTTAAGTATTTTTTTCGGGGATTTGTACTTTACTTGAGTATGTTTTATTTGCATCTACTTTCACTGTTACTCCCCTTCTTTATTAAAGACAAAGTTTACTTTTTACTCCGATACATTTCCACATGCCCGCTTCAAGTATTTATTACACTGATTTTACAAACCAATGAAAATGTTGGTTTTCTTTTGAAAAAAAGAAACCGCGACTTCACGAGTTCTTTGCCAACATACGCTCACGCAGCAGTTAGTTAGAGGTGGAAGATGACCGCTAAAATAGGTGATAGTGCAGCTCTTGCTGCCCGCAATGATCCCGAGATTCCCGACACCAACAGGGATCCCCCATGGCCATATCTCAAGGATATGTTTGAATTCACTGAAGTCAAGGGAGATTCTTATTGGCTGAAATGTCTTCTTTGCCTGCCACGGGTGAATGAAATTTCAGGAGGGCTGTGCAAAAAATCAAATGCGATTTTCATGCTCATCTCATCAGTAAAGACGCTCCTGTAATTAGAAGTATATCTCCAGCATGTGCGTTCAGTTCAGGGTTGCCAGGTTTTTACAACAAATCCTAACCAGTTGCTTCTCAAAACTAGTTCAAAACTAGCCCAAACGCATTTCCAGGAGGTTCCCCGATAAAACATTGCTTCCCGGGGTTAAAAAAAACGTTTATTGGAAGGGTTGCCTTGGTAAAATTCACATTTTAGGCCCTAAATATCAAGTTATTGGGATTGGGGTTTCTTCAACCGGCGGACATGAAAAACAACCACAGACTTGGCAACACTGGTTCAGGTGGAGCGTCAGTTACACAGAGCCAGATTTCATTCCTTCAGGAAAGCGAATCATCTGTGCCCTAAGGAAACCATCTCACGTTCTCATCGTTTTTTCTTCGAGCAGTGTTTAACTCCTCTTCGCGGACGCGATGAGTCAACGAAAGGTAAAAGCCATATAATGGGTTTATCACGAGGAGGCACTCATGAGAGGTTCGTTAGCAGCCTCTCTACATGTTCTCTCTGTGATAGCCTACGGCTACAGAAAAAAAAAAAAAAAAAAATCCTCGCTCTGGAGTGTATTTAAGTCGCCTCGCGTCTAACCCCCACCGTTTCACTTCTGCGGTCACTGAGGCCCCGCATGAGGTGTTGGTTAGGGGCGATCAGCAGATTTGCTTTTTCAAACTATGTTTGTCCAATGCGGCTTCGAACTCAGAGTAGGCTCTGGCCGGCACATGCGGTTCTCTCCCTCTGAGCGGACAGGAGAAACGCGCCTCCCCTTCCTCAGTGAGCAATTTAATGTGGTTACCCGCGTGGTGGATAAACTATCCCCGCCGTGAGCCGCTACCCTTCTTCACGGACCTCCACCAAGAGGTTTCGAGGTCCTGGAAGCAGCCTTAATCAGCGCACGTTATGAACGCCGTGGGTTTCACCAACATTGCTGACATGGAGGACTTCTGTTATACTCTCTAGCCGAACGGATTGTGCCGAACTCGGCCGTGGTTTAAAGTCTTGTCGAAGGCGTGTTGAGGCATGTCTAATCTCGACAAATTTACTTCACTTTATGGCAGCTCTTAACGAGAGAGCCTCTCGTCCTCAATCCCCAAGCTCTAACATTGACTGTCTCACAGCAAAGGCACCTCGAGCATCATTGGATTGAGCTATCATTTGTGCGCCCCCTCAGACACTCTGCACAATCCAGCCTTCAGAGTTTGAGGGACGGCACAAGAGGCTGACAAAGACGACCAGTTTATAATGGCTCACACAGCTGCCGTGTTCTCGCTAGCTGCTTGGCCCAATGTTTAATTTGTTGGATTAAATCCTGCCCGTGGATACGCTTCAGGATTATACACTACGAAACGCAGCGACTTTGACGCATGTGCTGTCCAGTTAGCCAGGGACTGTGCCCTCCATTAGAGAGCGCTGTTGGACTGCTAATGCACATCCAGCCCTCTCGCTGCAGTCCCCACGCTCTAACACTGACTGCCTCGCAGCATCATTGGATCGAGCTATCACTTGAGCGCCCCCCTCAGACACTCTGCACAATCCAGCCTTCAGAGTTGAGGGACGGCACAAGAGGCTGAGTAAGACAGCCTGTTTATGACGGCTCACACAGCTGCTGTAATCACGCTAGAGGCGTGGCCCGATGTTCATTTTATTGGATTTAATTCTGCCACGGATTCTTCTTGTGGCTTTATCCTCCCTCAAGAGAGTTGCAGATATACAGACTTTTTCTGTTTCGCCCTCGTGCATGGATTTTGCACCAGGCTCTGTGAAGGTATTGCTGCGACCGAGGCCTAATTACGTCTCTAGGTCGCTTCGAACCCTTAGTATTTGCCCTGTCAGAGCGCTGAAGACTTATGTTGATCGAACAGCTCCATGGCGTGAGTCCGACCACATATTGGTCTGTTAGGACACAAAATAGAGGCCATGCTGTCACAGAGCAGCGCATGTCACATTGGCTGATGGAGACTATATCTTTAACCTATGAGGCGCGCGGACTCGCTTCACCCTTAGGAGTTATAGCTTATTCCACGAGAGCAGTGGCTTCATCACAAGCTTTCTCAGTGGTTCTTCTATATGATGTCTGTGCTGCGGCAGGATGTTCCTCACCGAGCACTTTTGTCTAGTTTTACAGTCTGGATGTGAGGATGGCTCCTGGCTCCCGGGTTCTGTCCGCTTGAGCAGATGCTTTCCTTGGATTCCAACTATCAGGTACGTCAGGCGTGATGGTATAGGGTTCCCATACCTGTGACGTCACCACAGCATCGAAGTGACCTATGAAAGGGAACATCTCGGTAACGTATGTAACCACGTTTCCCTGAATAGGGAACGAGATGCTGCGGTCCCGGCTGTTCCGTACCTTGATAGCATTTCTTCAGTTCATGATATCTGAGCGAAATAGCGCATGGCACTCAGGTATACGATGCGTATGCATGCGTAGGGCAGTGCTAAGTGCTATTTGGCCAATAGGATTGGCGGGATGGTATAGGGCTTCAGACATTCCCACCGAGGGGTGTTCCCATACCGGTGATGTCACCGCAGCATCTCGTTCCCTATTCAGGGAACCATGGTTACATACGTAACCGAGATGTCTTCCCGGACCTTCGCGGGGTTTAACCAGACGGTTACACGAGTTCCACCAATCAGATGCATCACTCTAGGATTGTGGGATTGTTCAGGATTGTGGATAATGAAGTACTTATCCAAGACATTGCAAATGAAAGGCATTTATCTCAAAACAAGGTTAGTGCCTCATGAAACTTTTGCGTTTATATCAGCATATACTATCGTTTAGTACAGCCGTAGCTGGTTTTACCCCAAATGTCAATGCAGAAATTGTATTGAATTTTTACTTCCGGCACCGGCTGTGGGCGGGACTGTGATGCTCTATAGTGCTGCTATCAGTATTCTTGTAACATTGATTCATTACCCTTTAGACACAACCACATATCATCCAAATCATCTCCGAGTAGATGGCAGCAAGGATCCAGGATCAAGAGATCATTCTTCATGGAGACTGTTCCACAGGAAGCAGTTTATCCTGGGTGAAAAACTAAACCTGGTTGTTTCAGCATCACTCAGGCAATACTAAATACATTTAAATTGATTTCAGTTGGTTATGTGTTATATGGTTATAATTCTAAATAATAGTTGAAAACTTTTCAAGCGCCAATGCAGCTGTCCTCCAGACAGTATGTCTTATGCAAATACCCTAGCGCAGACGCAGGCAAATCGAGTGCATGCAATACCAGAAAACTAATGTGATTGGCTGTCACTATGAGAAGAGACAGTAATTCTGATCAGATATCAGTGTTGTTTTTTGCTTTTTTTTTTTATACATTTTTATTTATTAGTTTACATTTTTTACAAAACACACACACACAAAAAAAAAAAAAAAAAAAAAAAAAAAAAAAATATATATATATATATATATATATATATATATATATATATATATATATATATATATATATATATATACATATATATATATATATATATATATATATATATATATATATATATATATATACATAAATAAAAATAAAACTCTCTCCACAAAGCAAGATATAAAATAATCATAAAGATAGAGATAAACAATAATAAACATAGATTACATCTAGTCTGTGGTCATGTCAAGTTGGGTCAGGATGTTCAGAAAAAGAGTCCAAATAAGTTCAAAGTCATCTAGTTTTCCTCGAATAGAATGTAGATTTTTTTTCTGGTGTGCAGTACGACAGGAGTTCGTTAGCCCAATGTTTTTGGCTGCGGGGGGGGGGGGGGTGACATTCTTCCAATACTTCAGGATACACTTCTTGGCAGCCGTTGCTGCTAGTAACACAAAATGCTTCATATTTGAGTTCACCTTCAGTAAGGTTTCATCCCCCAGTAACCAAATCCTAGGGTCGGCGTCCAGAGCCTGTCCACAAACCCGAGAGGTTACTGTGATGATGTGAGTCCAGTATGGCTTCAAACGAGTACAACTCCATAGCATGTGCACAAGAGTTCTGACAGAGATGTTACATCTTTGACATTGATCAGATTTGTCATTTCCTAATTTACTTAACCTATATGGCGTAAAATACGTTCTATGGTAAATATTGAATTGAATTTGTCTGTGTTTAGAGGACACCAATTTTATTTGTGCCAATTCTAATAATCTGTTCCAATTATCCTCTGTGTAAGTGCATCCAAGAACAGACTCCCACCTTGTTTTATTTGTATAATTGGCATAAGCCGGTAAGTTGTCATTTATGGTTTTATACACTGCAGATATTAAACCTTTAATTCTATTACATTTGGAGTTGAAAAGTAAAGATTCCTCGGGTGTATGTGGAAAATTATCTTTAGTTTGACTCTTGATCCAACTTCTAATTTGTAAATATTTGAAAAAAGTTACTTTTATCTAGATCATAAATTTCTAACAATTGGCTGAAACTTAAATACATTATTAGTATAAAGGTCACTAACAATTTTTACTCCTTTTCTCAACCAGTTTTGTAAAATTCCATCCGCTAAGGCTGCTGGGATATTGGGATTGTTCATGAGAGGTGAATTTACCAATAATTTTATGTTTTGTCCAACTGTTACGTGTAATTGCTGCCAGGCGTTAAATGTAGCAGAAATTATTGGGTTTTGAGTGATTGTTTTTAGTTTCTTTTTAGATTCCAAAAATGGTACGATTGTTAATGGATTGTCCTGTAATTCATGTTGTTCGATTGACATCCATTTTACTTCATCTGCTCTGCAGTGAAACCACATCCACAGAGCGCGAAGTTGTGCAGCCAAATAATACAATTTAAAATTTGGGAGATTCAAGCCACCTTTGGAATAGTAACTCCTTTTTAGATTTAGTAAGCAAAGAGGCGTAATTTTCTTCATATATTTCATCACAGGTGCTACAGATAGTGATTCCCAGGTATTTGAAGCCCTCCGTACACCATTTAAATTTAACTGGAAGCAGACTTATGTAATGGTTTGTCATGTTGATTGGGAAAGCTTCACTTTTAGAGTAATTCATTTTGTATGGTAAATGGTAAATGGTAAATGGACTGCATTTATATAGCGCTTTCAACAGACCACATGGCCATCCAAAGCGCTTTAAAATTTGCCTCACATTCACCCATCCACTCACTCATTCACACACCGACTGCGGTGTCAGCCATGCAAGGCGCCATCCAGCTCGTCGGGAGCAGCTGGGGTTAGGTGTCTTGCTCAAGGACACCTCGACACTTGGTCAGGTGGAGCCGGGGATCGAACCACCAACCTTCCGGTTTGTAGACAACCTACATGAACCACTGAGCCACTGCCGCCCCATATGTATCCCGATACAGCACTGTATTTTTTAAGATTAGTCAATAACGAGGGAAATGATGTGATAGGTTGAGATATAAATACTAATAAGTCGTCTGCATAGAGTGCGAGTTTATGCTCTTCCGTTCAAATTTTTATGCCGGTGATGGATATGTCTGATCGTAGGGCAATAGCCAGTGGCTCTATTGCAATTGAGAAGAGCGCGGGAGAGGAAGGACAGCCCTGACGACAGCCACGCGATAAGGAAAAGGCGTCCGACAGAACCCCATTTGTTAGGATTTGCGATCTGGGGGCGTCGAATAGGGTCCTGATGAAACACAGAAAATTTTCACCAAAATTCATGGTCCTCATGGTCTCAAGAAGAAAGTTTGGTTCTATCCTGTCTTACGCCTTCTCGGCGTCCATAGAGACGATCACGGCAGGGTGATCATGTTTTTTTGTGTGCTCTATAATATGAAATAGTCGCCTAACATTATCTGCACCTTGTCTGTTCTTGATAAAACCTGTTTTGTCTGTATTAATTATTTTTGGGACTATAAATTATAAGGGACTATAAGTTGTGCAATAATTTTCGATAAAATTTTATAATCAGAGTTAAGAAGGCTGAGGGGTCTATAATTGCTGCACTTTTGTGGATCCTTTCCAGGTTTTGAAAGTAGCGTAATAGTTGCCAATTCCAATGTTTTCGGGAGTGTTTCTTTTTGGAATGCTTCTCTAATCATGTTTGTTAGCGGCGTTAATATTTTTTCTGAGAAAGTTTTGAAGTATTCAATTGGGTACTGTGACGAGTCAGCTGCCTCCTCCCTGATTATCACCGGCACCCCGTCCTAAATCGCCGCCCTTCACCAGGCTCCCGACTGGAGTGGGTGTGTGAGAGGAGGGGCGCTGGACGAGTCAGGGCTGGCGGCGTGTGATGGGGCACACCTGAAGGAAGTGGAGCCTCATTACCGCCGCTGTTTAAAAGCCCAACGCGCCTCTCCTCAGGGGACCGGTCTCTTCCCCGTGCATGCACACTGGTGTCCTCGTGGGTCCAGGAAGGGTGCGTTGAGGGACTCCCGCGCCACCAAGACGTGAGCTGCCGGACCCGCGATCCGGATGGGAACCGCACCCGTATACACGGCCGACGGGCCAGGATGCCGGGCCGTCCATCCCCTACCAGCGCCGCGGCCAACGAGAGAGACGCGGCCGCTAGGAGAAGCCGCCGCCCCTCGCGCCCCGGACCAAGGAGGGGAGCGCGTGCGGCCGCCGGACTCCGCCCCTTGCCTGGACCCTTCCTTGATGAACACTGCCCGACCTACACAAATCCCGCAGCACAACGAGGACACCAGATTCCCTGTTATTTTGGACACTTTCCCCCTTTTGGCCACTTTTATTCCCTTTGTTTTATGATTTCTGTTAATAAAAGCCTCTCCGAGGCCTGACGCCACGCCCACTGTGTCTGTCTTGTGCTCCTCCCGTGACACTGGTGGAGAATGCGGGCAGGCGGAGCCTAGACAGCGCAGTTGGGAAACGTCTGGTGACGTCACTCCCTCTCGCTTGCAAACGTTCGTGAGAACCCAGACTGGGACGGAGGAAAACTGGGGACAGCCTCCCAGCCACACAAGGGGTAAGTGACTTTTCCATTGTCATTTTACCCTGTGGTTGGTTGAGGCTGTCACTAAAACCCGGTTTCTCTGTCCCTGTTCTGGTGCGCTGCGAGAGGGAGGACCGCCCGGAGAGGAAGCCCCGCCCACTCCGACCGTTTGGAGCCTGGTTGAGGATGGTAGCACTCCCGTGTGGGCGGCGCCCTGATGACGGGGATGTCGCTTGGGAGGGGGAATGTGACGAGTCAGCTGCCTCCTCCCTGATTATCACCGGCACCCCGTCCTAAATCGCCGCCCTTCACCAGGCTCCCGACTGGAGTGGGTGTGTGAGAGGAGGGGCGCTGGACGAGTCAGGGCTGGCGGCGTGTGATGGGGCACACCTGAAGGAAGTGGAGCCTCATTACCGCCGCTGTTTAAAAGCCCAACGCGCCTCTCCTCAGGGGACCGGTCTCTTCCCCGTGCATGCACACTGGTGTCCTCGTGGGTCCAGGAAGGGTGCGTTGAGGGACTCCCGCGCCACCAAGACGTGAGCTGCCGGACCCGCGATCCGGATGGGAACCGCACCCGTATACACGGCCGACGGGCCAGGATGCCGGGCCGTCCATCCCCTACCAGCGCCGCGGCCAACGAGAGAGACGCGGCCGCTAGGAGAAGCCGCCGCCCCTCGCGCCCCGGACCAAGGAGGGGAGCGCGTGCGGCCGCCGGACTCCGCCCCTTGCCTGGACCCTTCCTTGATGAACACTGCCCGACCTACACAAATCCCGCAGCACAACGAGGACACCAGATTCCCTGTTATTTTGGACACTTTCCCCCTTTTGGCCACTTTTATTCCCTTTGTTTTATGATTTCTGTTAATAAAAGCCTCTCCGAGGCCTGACGCCACGCCCACTGTGTCTGTCTTGTGCTCCTCCCGTGACAGTACCCATCAGGTCCTGGGGCTCTATTATTTTGCAAGGACTTGATCGCTTGGTGAACCTTTTCTTCTAATATTGCTTCATCTAATAGATTCCTGTCTGTGACTGTGAATTTAGGTATTGTTAATTTGTTAAGAAAGTCTTTGATTTCAGTTTCCGTTGACTTCTCTGTTTTATATAACGTTTCATAATATTTTTTGAATTCCAAGTTTATGTCCTTAGACTCTTCTAAATACTGATCGTCATCAGTTTTGATGCATTGTATGTATTTCCCTGTATCTTCTTGCTTTAGCTGCCAGGCAAGCAACTTGCTAGTTTTGTTACCAAACTCATAGTAATGATATTTAGTTCTCACCATGGCTGCTTCGGCTTTACTAGTACAAATATTGTCATACAGAGTCCGTTTTTGTTTTAATGAACTAAGGGTTTTGGATTGTTTGGTTTGGGCATGTTGGATTTCAAGTATTTTTATTTCATGTTCTAGTTGCGATAATTGGTCTCACTTTTGTTTATTTTTATGGGATAAATATGAGATAATGTTACCTCTCATATATGCCTTAAGTGTTTCCCAAACAACTGAATGAGAAGCAGTATTTAAGTTAGTCTTCAAATATATATCTAACTTGTCGTTCATATAATTTACAAAATCGGGATCTTTAAGTAGGAATGTTTTAAATCTCCATCTATGGGCGGTAGGGCCTTCCTGTGGCATAGACACTTCCATCATTAGAGCATTGTGGTCTGATACGGTTGCAGCCAGATAAAGACATGTTTTAATGTGAGGCAGTAATGTTTGTTAGGTCAAAAACAAGTCAATTCTAGAGTATTTATTGTGAACATTAGAGTAGAAAGAGAATTCCTTTTTACCCGGGTTTTGCAGTCTCCACACATCTTTTAACCCAAGTTCATTCATGCCTTGATACAATGCTGTTGCAGATTTTGACAAAGTAGTGTTCTTGGGGGCTGAGCGATCTAATGACGGGTTCAACACAAGATTGAAATCTCCACCCAGAATACATTGACCCTCTGCGGAAGCCAGTTTTATGGTTAATTTATTAAATAAAATTGGATCATCTGTATTAGGGCCGTATATTGATGCCAGTGTCAACCTGTTTCCTGTTAATTATACAGTCAACTAATATAAATCTACCTGAGGTATCCTTTTCTACTGTATTTAATTGAAATCTAAGGTTTTTATTTATAAGTAATGCTACAACTCTAGCACTTGATGAAAACGAGGAGTAATAGACTTTACCAATCCAATCAGTTTTTTGCTTTTTTTTTTTAATCAATGTAGAATTTCTATACTTCTGTGTAGGGATGTCAATTTTCAATAATTTCCATGATCGGTCGTCGTTTAAATTAACGATCAATTAATCGATTAATCGTTAACCTTAATGCTGCAAAATGAGTCTATTGCAGCAACACCCAGTCACCGGTATGAAAGGATGTGCAAAAGTGTGTGTGTGTGTGTGTGTGTGTTTGTTTGTGTGTATACATAATGTATGTGTGCGTGTAAAATACATTTCTTTTAAATGTATAGCACAGTAATGAAGGCAGCAACATGTGGTAGATGGGACAGAACAAGAAAGACTTAATAATCTTTGATTGTGCTAATGTATTATAATACGGAAGGGTATGGCTCCTATACAGCGTGCAGCACGTAAACACAACCAGTGCGCAGATTGATCGCTTGAAGCAACACAGAGTCACAGCGTGTAGCATTACTTATAGAAATGTTCAAAACACCAAGGGAAGAGATATTGATGTTGTGTATTATATGTGTGCAATATTTTGAGCCTTTTCTTTTAACAGTTTTAAATCTCAGTTATTGTGCGCTCTTGAAGAGAGTTTCATTGTTTTGACTATAGTAACTAGGGCTGGGATGATATGCTAATCTGCCAATTCAGTACTATCCCGATACTTGTGTGCTGATTCAATATATATTTATAATTATATATATAGTTGAGTATTGTGATTATAGTTATATAACTATTGCAATTTGTGACTTATCCAAATTGTCTAAGGAGGTCTGTGAACGACTGAAGAAGACAGCAGTGAGGGAAGGAAGTAATCACCAGAATGTAAGTTCTTTGAGAATGTGTGCATTGTTTATCACAAGTTGAGTTTTCATTTAAATGTAGCAATGTACACAGTGAAAGTAAAAGTTTTAAATATATTTTAAAAGTAACGTTTATTTCTATAATGCACAGCTGTATTTTCAGCATTAATTACTCCAGTCTTCAGTGTCACATGATCTTCAGAAATCATTCTAAATTATGGTTTACTGCTCAATAAATTTTTCTGATTATTACTAGCGTTGAAAACAGTTGTGCTGCCCAAACCTTTTCTCTACACTACAGTTAAATATTTTTTTTTTTGGGGGGGGGGGGATGCTAACAGCAAGGATGCATAAAATTGAATACCATTGGTAAAGAACACTTTTGTAATTTCACAAAAGATTACTTTTTTTTCAATGTTTTGAACTTTGTTTTTATAAAATAATCATGAAGAAAAAAAGTGACTCTCCAGAAATGCTAAGTTTTCTTCCCCATCATTTCTAATATGGGGTACGTTTCCCTAAAACCAACTGTGATAGTTCATTATTTTCCATAATGTAATCATAAAAATTAAACTTTCATATATTTTTGATTCATTGCACACCAACTGAAATATTTCAGGTCTTTTATTGTTTTAATACTGATGATTTTGGCATACAGCTCATGAAAACCCAAAATTCCTGTCTCAAAAAATTAGCATATTTCATCCGATCAATAAAAGAAAAGTGTTTTTAATACAAAAAAAGTCAACCTTCAAATAATTATGTTCAGTTATGCACTCAATACTTGGTCGGGAATCCTTTTGCAGAAATGACTGCTTCAATGCGGCGTGGCATGGAGGCAATCAGCCTGTGGCACTGCTGAGGTGTTATGGAGGCCCAGGATGCTTCGATAACGGCCTTAAGCTCATCCAGAGTGTTGGGTCTTGCGTCTCTCAACTTTCTCTTCACAATATCCCACAGATTCACTATGGGGTTCTGGTCAGGAGAGTTGGCAGGCCAATTGAGCACAGTTATACCATGGTCAGTAAACCATTTACAAGTGGTTTTGGCACTGTGAGCAGGTGCCAGGTCGTGCTGAAAAACGAAATCTTCATCTCCACAAAGCTTTTCAGCAGATGGAAGCATGAAGTGCTCCAAAATCTCCTGATAGCTAGCTGCATTTTGACCCTGCCCTTGATAAAACACAGTGGACCAACACCAGCAGCTGACATGGCTGACATTCATCCGAAAAAAGTACTTGGGAGCAACAGTCCAGTGCTGCTTCTCTGTAGCCCATTTCCTGCACACCTGTGCACGGTGGCTCTGGATGTTTCTACTCCAGACTCAGTCCACTGCTTCTGCAGGTCCCCCAAGGTCTGGAATCGGTCCTTCTCCACAATCTTCCTCAGGGTCCGGTCACCTCTTCTCGTTGTGCAGCGTTTTTTGCCACACTTTTTCCTTCCCACAGACTTCCCACTGAGGTGCCTTGATACAGCACTCTGGGAACAGCCTATTCGTTCAGAAATTTCTTTCTGTGTCTTACCCTCTCGCTTGAGGGTGTCAATGATGGCCTTCTGGACAGCAGTCAGGTCGGCAGTCTTACCCATGATTGCGGTTTTGAGTAATGAACCAGGCTGGGAGATTTTAAAAGCCTCAGGAATCTTTTGCAGGTGTTTAGAGTTTACTAGTTGATACAGATGATTAGGTTAATAGCTCGTTTAGAGAACCTTTTCATTATATGCTAATTTTTTGAGACAGGAATTTTGGGTTTTCATGAGCTGTATGCCAAAATCATCAGTATTAAAACATTAAAAGACCTGAAATATTTCAGTTGGTGTGCAATGAATCTAAAATATATGAAAGTTTAATTTTTATCATTACATTATGGAAAATAATGAACTTTATCACAATATGCTAATTTTTTTGAGAAGGACCTGTACATAAGCAACATTAACAAGATGATCCTCCCTTTCAGCTCAGAGAAGGATGTTGACAGTGCAGGCCCAGGATGAAGAAGAGGAGGAAGAACACATTTAACAATTTTCTCATAAACTTTCCATGTGTTATAATAAAAACAATGAACATGACTACAGTAATATGCTAAATGTTATTCAAAGATTCTAGTTTGCAAGAAATCTGAGTGTCTGACTCTACACTAGAGGAACTCTTTTCTGAAGAAGATCAGGTGCTGAGAAGGAGCCTTGTTCTACAGCAAAACACTACATCAAGCCTCCTGTCCTTCCCTCAGAAGAGCCTTTCTTCTGCTGCTGGGGTAAGAAACACACTCTTCCTCTTCTCTATTAGCTGTCCTGCACCTAACTCTGCCTCCTCAGCACTGTCTGAAAGAGTCATCTCCACAGTCAGTAATCAGAGATCACAGATTCTTCTGAGAAAGTCAATACGCTCATTTTCTTTAAAACTGTTTTCGTGTGGGACAAATAATACAGTAGAGATGCTAGAAATCTCTATATTGTTCATTTTTCATATCTTTACGCTTTATGAATGCTTTTTATCTGAGAAGCTCAAGAATTATGGTTCTTTGGAAATTGCTATATTGTTTAGGTTTATCCTCTGATAGTGAGCACAGAGCCCTGATCATGACATGCAAGAAAAAAAAGAAGTCATGTCCATGATTTACTAATTCGTTCCCTCGATGTACTAAAACGTGCAAGCTTACTTTTACATTTCATTGATTTGCTAAATCGTATGCACAATTTACTAATTCGTTCTCTTGATGTACAGTATAAATATTGTACATGATTTAGCAAATCGAGGGAATGAAATAGAAAATAGTGCGCATGAATTAGGTACATTTTTTCCTGCATGCCATGTAATTAAAGCACATCACCACCAGACATTTATACCAGGAGCCTCATATACGACGCTCAAGAAACAGTTTTACTTTGTGCAGTATCTCAGTGCAGTATCTGCTCAATTGTTTCATATATATTTATCATGTATTTTTTGCTGCACCAAATTATGTAGAGTTAGTATCAATTATTATACTGATAATTATATATAATTTTCACTGATAACGTCATTAACTATCCCCATCCTTAAGACAAACATTATCTGTTGTTTATATTGTGTAATCTATGAATTTATGTATTTAGTTTTCTGTGCTCATGACAATGTTTTTTTGGCTTAATATTTGTAGAAAGTAGTGCTGAATAAATGTTGATTTGTGAATGAATGCAGTGTGTTTTGTCTATTTTATATTAGAATGTAATGTTTTTGTATTTGCTTGCATTGAATGTATGTAATTAATGTATTTACAATGAATCCCTTATAATTAGATTACAATTAGATTTCGTAAGGTTTATTTTTTACACTAGAGATGGATTGAGTTTTTTAGTTCTTTATGTATTTCAAGGTAATGGTGAGGTGAAAATATGTTGTTGCTACCAATATTATCCGGTAAGGTCACGTCCTCATAACGTGCCAGTTTGTTCGTTAGGAGCAGGGGCGTAGCAACCGGGGGGGACGGGGGGGACACGTCCCCCGCACTTTTAGAAACAGGTGATTCTGACCCCTGCTAATTTTTAGAGGTGGGCAGATCGATACTAATATCGATAATATCGATACCAACGTTGGTATCGGTATTGATCGATACCAACGGGAAAATATCGATACTTAAGTTTCAGTTTCTCTCGTTTTGCCACCTGGCCGTGTTTGTCAAAATGCTGCTGCTGTCACAGAGCAGAGCAAGCTCTAAGAGTGCTGCTCGTGCTCGACACTGCTCTCCGCCCCCTCTCCTGTGTTGTACCGTCACGTGACTCACCACTAGCGCTACCACCAGCAGTCAGGCGCGCGCACCGCTCAGCCGCGCATTTCAGTCAGTCAGAGGCGGAGAGAAAGAAGAGCGTTGTATGGCTGTATTTTCAGGCCGATCTACCCTTTTTGTGTTAGCTGTGAAAGGGATACTAGTTTCTATATTTAAACTTCACCTAGATGTGCACCAGAATTAATTATTTTTTATTATTTTATCAATAACTGATTCTCCAAGAGCAGTGGATATTACAAGGCGCCTATCAGAAATTATTGTGAAGGACCTGCAGCCTCTTTCCATAGTGGAAGATGTCGGCTTCAGGAATTTTGTATAAGGAGAATTTGTTTTACAATTGTGAAGTAAAACGTTGTGACTTTAAGAAAACAATCCTGAAAAGAAGTGCACAAGAGGAGAAACATTTTTTTATTAACATGCTACTTGAAAAGAGAATTTGTTTTTAAATTTTTTATATTTGTGAAGTAATCATTTTGTAACTTTGTTTATTTAAACAAATCAGAAGTAACCAAAAGTTGTTTCTGAACAAAAGCTTTCGTAGTACTGATTAATAACCCAAAATGCAAATCACAAAAACAAATTAAAAGTCATGAAAATTCATTTAGATTTAGGTTGAAGACGCATCCACCTTAATTATTAAAAAGTATCGATATTGGTATCGGTATCGGCGATACTGGCCCTGTATTTACTTGGTATCGGATCGATACCAAATCTAGCGGTATCGCACACCTCTACTAATTTTTTTTTTTTTAGGATCCAGCGTGAATATTTCCTGTAGTGTTCTCTGATTTGTTACTTAGATTTGAGTGAAGTAACATTCAGCCAATCACAGAGCGAATCATCTCCTGGGCGCGTCTGCTATGAGCTTCAAATCTCTTGTTGCTCTTCTGAATTTTCGTTCGTTCGTTTGTTCACTTTGCTATTAGGCCGTTTGGGATAAAATGCACCCAGAAAAAAGCAAAGGACGATTACATCCTTTTTTCAAACACACACTGTAAGTATGTTACAGTATGTCGCAATGACACGAATCGCGCGATAAAGTTTTCATGTTATGATTTAACCTATTGAACCCGTATGGACCTCGTCACGTCGCGCCGGATTCAGTGTGTTAAATGCTCTCCTAATTGTCACTTTGATAAAAGCGTCTGCTAAATAAGACGTAACAATATTATTGGTTTCTGCTGTCTTTTGTTTGTCTACGTGCTGCTCGCGGAGTAAAATTATCATTTCACAATAAATCATATTTGTTTTGCAACGAGTATCTTAAAATACTTTATCAAATTTTATTCTTTTAATTCATAACTGTTACTTTATGTCCTATCTAGTCTGTAGGAAAGGCAGGCTGTGACGTCACTGGCGGAGAGAGGGGGCAGTTGCTCAACCTCTCCAGAATGTGTACAGGTGAGATTTGTATAAAAAAAAAAGCAGATTGACTATCTTAAGCTGCAGTAGGGAACTTTTGACGCTTTAGCGGTTAATACACATAACTGCTTGCGTCTTGCGGAAGAACATCGTAGCCGGAACTACTTCTCTCTGTTTATGTCTATGAAGAATCACAAAGGTACTGGGTTACTCTTTAATCTAAAATAGTCCGAATATAAACACTTATTATAGGTGCACCCTAGTGATTCAGGACAAGCCAAAAACACGGTTTGGAAAATAGATTAATGTTGTACTCGCTTATTATATACATTTTTCTACATTTTGAACACAAACAAAGTTACGGACCGCAGCTCTGATTGGTTGTTTTTTTACCGGGAGCGATGGAGTTTCTGCAAATGGCAATAGGAGCACTGGGAGGAGCCAGAGGAGCTTGATTTTTTCACAGATTATCTGTCTCTTATTTTTCATAAAATGTATGTTGTATAAAATTACTGTAGATGTAATCTGTATACTCATTTAACACCTGTTTTTGTCCAACTGTTAAAAAAACAGTTATTGTTCAAATGTAGTGCAACTGAAATATTGTAAATATCATAAAATATCTTTATTTAAAAAAAATTATAGATGATTTCCCATTGGTCTCAAAGTCCTGCAGTATTTTTTAATTTCGAGTATGATTTAACAAAAATAGGTTCCTGTAAGCTATCATGTCATGTTCCCAAATTTGAAAAAGTAAAATGCCAAATGGTATTCTATTTAGAATTTATTATGAACATCAGCTTTGGGTCAAATCACCATACAGCTGTCCCCCCCACTTTTAAAATGGCTGCTACGCCCCTGGTTAGGAGGTTACTATTCACATTCCACGTTTGTGGGAATCACAAGTTACGTCGCTGGAACGTTATTTGGGACATCGCTGCAACGAATATGGTCTGGTCCAGTTACAACGTCACGAGCTGGGCGTCACTTCGGAGCCTGTTCGCGACCCTGTTGATTCAGATCGGCACTTCGGAGCCTGTTCGCGATTCTGTTGATTCAAATTGGCACATTTCGGAGCCTGTTCGCGACTTGGTTGATTCAGATCGGCACATCGGAACCTGTTCGCAACTCGGTTGATTCAGATCGGCACTTCGGGGCCTGTTCGCGACTCGGTTGATTCAGATCGGCACTTCGGGGCCTGTTCGCGACTCGGTTGATTCAGATCGGCACTTCGGAGCTTGTTCGCGACTCGGTTGATTCAGATCGGCACTTCGGAGCATGTTTGAGATTTTTTTTTAATTCAGATCAGGACATCGAAGCAGGAAGTGTTTGTCAAACAGTTAATTGGTGATAAATGAATATTTGGACTTGAGGCTTTTTTTTACCTGTCGATTCAGCATGGACATGGACCCACACACAAAGGTGGACACACTCTAGACTTAATCATCAGTAGGGCTCTAAACTTTTCATCCATTGTTATTAAGGACGTAGTGTCACGGATCGCAAGAGGCGAAGACTCAAGTGCAGGCAGATGGGAAGATTTTATTTATAAGTCACCAAAATAAACAAAAACACAACTGAAACCAGAGGAGCGTTCAAAGTTACGAGACATAGACTGAAGTCAGATTCCCAGTGAAATGCTCTCAGACAGCAAATGCAATGAGTTTGCATCCTTCTTTTCTGAGAAGATCATCAATATCAGGAAGGCGATTAGCACATCCTCAAGTAATGCAGAGGTCAGACAGATTCAGCCACAATATAAAAAGATACTGTCTATTTTTGAAGCAATTGATAGCAACATTCTGGAAGACACAGTGCAGCACCTAAAATCATCAACCTGCTATCTTGACACACTTCTCACATCTTTTTTCAACAGTGTGCTTAACTGCTCAGAAGCAGATCTCTTAGAAGTGGTGAACACTTCACTTCTTTCTGGGACATTTCCAAACTCCTTATAAACTCACAAAAATACTGGAAAACATGTAATATTGTAAGATAGTATTAACATTTTTCTATTTTAATATACATGAAAGTGTAATTTATTCATGTGATGTGCAGCTGTATTTTCAGCATCATTCCTCCAGTCTTCAGTGTCCCATGATCTTCAGAAATCAGAATAATATGATGATTTATTATTAGAATTATCAACAGTTTTGCTGATAAATATTATTTTGTAATCTGTGATACTTTTTTCAGGATTCTTTGATGAATAAAAAGTTAAAAAGAAGAGCTTTTATTTAAAATATAAATATTTTCTAACAATATTCACTACAGTTCAATAGTTTGGGCTCAGTAAATGTTTATCCTTTCTTTTTTTATATAATAAATTGTATTCTTTATTAGATCTTAGAATCTTTTATTCAGGATGTGTTACATTGATGAGAAGTGATATCAAAGATTAATATTGTTAGAAGAGATTTATATTTTGAATAAACGCTGTTCTTTAAAAAATATATACATCGAAGAATCCTGAAAACATTATCGCAGATTCCAAAATAATATTTGGTAGCACAACTATTAATAATTGTATTAATAAATCATCATAATTTCATGATTTCTAAAGATCATGTAACACTGAAGACAGGAGGAATGATGCTGAAAATACAGCTGCACATCACAGAAATAAATTATATTTTAAAGGATATTAAAATAGAAACCATTATTTTATTTTATTTTATTTTGATAATTTTGAATTATTACTGAAATACAACTTTTTTTTTGTTTCAAACAGTTCATTGGACAATAATAAATGAAGTACCTGATGCTGACAATGAAGTAAATGTATAATAATTAGCAAAGATGATTAATTTAGCGTTGTAAACGCGCGTGTGAGCGAGGTGAAGACGCGCCTGAGGACCAAACACAGCACAATGGTAGGAAACTTCACTCCTCTCATTATTTCTCTTTTACTATAGCGATTTATTTTTAGATACATGATCTAGGTCTTTCATAGAATTGTAGAGTTATTAGAGAAATAGAGTTATTTTTTACATTCTTTGGTTGAAGTTTTCAGATCGGCACTTCGGAGCCTGTTCGCGACTCGGTTGATTCAGATCGGCACTTCGGAGCATGTTCGCGATTCGGTTGATTTAGATCGGCACTTCGGCGCATGTTCGCGACTCGGTTGATTCAGATCGACACTTCGCCGCATGTTCGCGACTCGGTTGATTCAGATCGGCACTTCGGAGCCTGTTCGCGACTCGGTTGATTCAGATCGACACTTCGCCGCATGTTCGCGACTCGGTTGATTCAGATCGGCATTTAGGAGCATGTTCGCGATTCGGTTGATTCAGATCGACACTTCGGCGCATGTTCGCGACTCGGTTGATTCAGATCGGCACTTCGGAGCCTGTTCGCGACTGGGTTGATTCAGATCGGCGCTTTGGAGCATTTTCGCGACTCGGTTGATTCAGATCGGGACCTCGGAGCATGTTTGAGATTTTTTTTTAATTCAGATCAGGACATCCAAGCAGGAAGTGTTTGTCAAACAGTTAATTGGTGATAAATGAATATTTGGACTTGAGGCTTTTTTTTTTACCTGTCGATTCAGCATGGACGTGGACCCACACACAAAGGTGGACACACTCTAGACTTAATCATCAGTAGGGCTCTAAACTTTTCACCCATTGTTATTAAGGACGTAGTGTCACGGATCGCAAGAGGCGAAGACTCAAGTGCAGGCAGATGGGAAGATTTTATTTATACGTCACCAAAATAAACAAAAACACAACTGAAACCAGAGGAGCGTTCAAAGTTAAAAGACTTAGACTGAAGTCAGATTCCCAGTGAAATGCTCTCAGACAGCAAATGCAATGAGTTTGCATCCTTCTTTTCTGAGAAGATCATCAATATCAGGAAGGCGATTAGCACATCCTCAAGTAATGCAGAGGTCAGACAGATTCAGCCACAATATAAAAAGATACTGTCTATTTTTGAAGCAATTGATAGCAACATTCTGGAAGACACAGTGCAGCACCTAAAATCATCAACCTGCTATCTTGACACACTTCTCACATCTTTTTTCAACAGTGTGCTTAACTGCTCAGAAGCAGATCTCTTAGAAGTGGTGAACACTTCACTTCTTTCTGGGACATTTCCAAACTCCTTATAAACTGCAGTTGCAGATATGCTCACAAAAATACTGGAAAACATGTAATATTGTAAGATAGTATTAACATTTTTCTATTTTAATATACATGAAAGTGTAATTTATTCATGTGATGTGCAGCTGTATTTTCAGCATCATTCCTCCAGTCTTCAGTGTCCCATGATCTTCAGAAATCAGAATAATATGATGATTTATTATTAGAATTATCAACAGTTTTGCTGATGAATATTATTTTGTAATCTGTGATACTTTTTTCAGGATTCTTTGATGAATAAAAAGTTAAAAAGAAGAGCTTTTATTTAAAATATAAATATTTTCTAACAATATTCACTACAGTTCAATAGTTTGGGCTCAGTAAATTTTTATCCTTTCTTTTTTTATATAATAAATTGTATTCTTTATTAGATCTTAGAATCTTTTATTCAGGATGTGTTACATTGATGAGAAGTGATATCAAAGATTAATATTGTTAGAAGAGATTTATATTTTGAATAAACGCTGTTCTTTAAAAAATATATACATCGAAGAATCCTGAAAACATTATCGCAGATTCCAAAATAATATTTGGTAGCACGACTATTAATAATTGTATTAATAAATCATCATAATTTCATGATTTCTAAAGATCATGTAACACTGAAGACAGGAGGAATGATGCTGAAAATACAGCTGCACATCACAGAAATAAATTATATTTTAAAGGATATTAAAATAGAAACCATTATTTTATTTTATTTATTTTGATAATTTTGAATTATTACTGAAATACAACTTTTTTTTTGTTTCAAACAGTTCATTGGACAATAATAAATGAAGTACCTGATGCTGACAATGAAGTAAATGTATAATAATTAGCAAAGATGATTAATTTAGCGTTGTAAACGCGCGTGTGAGCGAGGTGAAGACGCGCCTGAGGACCAAACACAGCACAATGGTAGGAAACTTCACTCCTCTCATTATTTCTCTTTTACTATAGCGATTTATTTTTAGATACATGATCTAGGTCTTTCATAGAATTGTAGAGTTATTAGAGAAATAGAGTTATTTTTTACATTCTTTGGTTGAAGTTTTCAGATCGGCACTTCGGAGCCTGTTCGCGACTCGGTTGATTCAGATCGGCACTTCGGAGCATGTTCGCGATTCGGTTGATTTAGATCGGCACTTCGGCGCATGTTCGCGACTCGGTTGATTCAGATCGGACACTTCGCCGCATGTTCGCGACTCGGTTGATTCAGATCGGCACTTCGGAGCCTGTTCGCGACTCGGTTGATTCAGATCGACACTTCGCCGCATGTTCGCGACTCGGTTGATTCAGATCGGCATTTAGGAGCATGTTCGCGATTCGGTTGATTCAGATCGACACTTCGGCGCATGTTCGCGACTCGGTTGATTCAGATCGGCACTTCGGAGCCTGTTCGCGACTGGGTTGATTCAGATCGGCGCTTTGGAGCATTTTCGCGACTCGGTTGATTCAGATCGGCACCTCGGAGCATGTTTGAGATTTTTTTTTAATTCAGATCAGGACATCCAAGCAGGAAGTGTTTGTCAAACAGTTAATTGGTGATAAATGAATATTTGGACTTGAGGCTTTTTTTTTTACCTGTCGATTCAGCATGGACGTGGACCCACACACAAAGGTGGACACACTCTAGACTTAATCATCAGTAGGGCACTAAACTTTTCATCCATTGTTATTAAGGACGTAGTGTCACGGATCGCAAGAGGCGAAGACTCAAGTGCAGGCAGATGGGAAGATTTTATTTATACGTCACCAAAATAAACAAAACACAACTGAAACCAGAGGAGCGTTCAAAGTTACGAAGACTTAGACTGAAGTCAGATTCCCAGTGAAATGCTCTCAGACAGCAAATGCAATGAGTTTGCATCCTTCTTTTCTGAGAAGATCATCAATATCAGGAAGGCGATTAGCACATCCTCAAGTAATGCAGAGGTCAGACAGATTCAGCCACAATATAAAAAGATACTGTCTATTTTTGAAGCAATTGATAGCAACATTCTGGAAGACACAGTGCAGCACCTAAAATCATCAACCTGCTATCTTGACACACTTCTCACATCTTTTTCAACAGTGTGCTTAACTGCTCAGAAGCAGATCTCTTAGAAGTGGTGAACACTTCACTTCTTTCTGGGACATTTCCAAACTCCTTATAAACTGCAGTTGCAGATATGCTCACAAAAATACTGGAAAACATGTAATATTGTAAGATAGTATTAACATTTTTCTATTTTAATATACATGAAAGTGTAATTTATTCATGTGATGTGCAGCTGTATTTTCAGCATCATTCCTCCAGTCTTCAGTGTCACATGATCTTCAGAAATCAGAATAATATGATGATTTATTATTAGAATTATCAACAGTTTTGCTGATAAATATTATTTTGTAATCTGTGATACTTTTTTCAGGATTCTTTGATGAATAAAAAGTTAAAAAGAAGAGCTTTTATTTAAAATATAAATATTTTCTAACAATATTCACTACAGTTCAATAGTTTGGGCTCAGTAAATTTTTATCCTTTCTTTTTTTTATAATAAATTGTATTCTTTATTAGATCTTAGAATCTTTTATTCAGGATGTGTTACATTGATGAGAAGTGATATCAAAGATTAATATTGTTAGAAGAGATTTATATTTTGAATAAACGCTGTTCTTTAAAAAATATATACATCGAAGAATCCTGAAAACATTATCGCAGATTCCAAAATAATATTTGGTAGCACAACTATTAATAATTGTATTAATAAATCATCATAATTTCATGATTTCTAAAGATCATGTAACACTGAAGACTGGAGGAATGATGCTGAAAATACAGCTGCACATCACAGAAATAAATTATATTTTAAAGGATATTAAAATAGAAACCATTATTTTATTTTATTTTATTTTGATAATTTTGAATTATTACTGAAATACAACTTTTTTTTGTTTCAAACAGTTCATTGGACAATAATAAATGAAGTACCTGATGCTGACAATGAAGTAAATGTATAATAATTAGCAAAGATGATTAATTTAGCGTTGTAAACGCGCGTGTGAGCGAGGTGAAGACGCGCCTGAGGACCAAACACAGCACAACGGTAGGAAACTTCACTCCTCTCATTATTTCTCTTTTACTATAGCGATTTATTTTTAGATACGTGATCTAGGTCTTTCATAGAGTTGTAGAGTTATTAGAGAAATAGAGTTATTTTTTACATTCTTTGGTTGAAGTTTTCAGATCGGCACTTCGGAGCCTGTTCGCGACTATATATATAAACACACACACACACACACACACACAAACACACACTACCGGTCAGAGTTTGGGATCAGAATGATTGTTTATGTTTTTTTACAAGAATTTATTTTACTCATCAAGACAGCATTTATTTGATCAAAAATACTGGAAAACATGTAATATTGTAAGATATTATTAACATTTTTCTATTTTAATATACATGAAAGTGTAATTTATTCATGTGATGTGCAGCTGTATTTTCAGCATCATTCCTCCAGTCTTCAGTGTCACATGATCTTCAGAAATCAGAATAATATGATGATTTATTATTAGAATTATCAACAGTTTTGCTGATAAATATTATTTTGTAATCTGTGATACTTTTTTCAGGATTCGTTGATGAATAAAAAGTTAAAAAGAAGAGCTTTTATTTAAAATATAAATATTTTCTAACAATATTCGCTACAGTTCAATAGTTTGGGCTCAGTAAATTTTTATCCTTTTTTTTATAAGAAATTGTATTCTTTATTAGATCTTAGAATCTTTTATTCAGGATGTGTTACACTGATGAGAAGTGATATCAAAGATTAATATTGTTAGAAGAGATTTATATTTTGAATAAACGCTGTTCTTTAAAAAATTATACATCGAAGAATCCTGAAAACATTATCGCAGATTCCAAAATAATATTTGGTAGCACAACTATTAATAATTGTATTAATAAATCATCATAATTTCATGATTTCTAAAGATCATGTAACACCGAAGACTGGAGGAATGATGCTGAAAATACAGCTGCACAAACACAGAAATAAATTATATTTTAAAGGATATTAAAATAGAAACCATTATTTTATTTTATTTTGATAATTTTGAATTATTACTGAAATACAACCTTTTTTTGTTTCAAACAGTTCATTGAACAATAATAAATGAAATACCTAAAGCTGACAATGAAGTAAATTTATAATAATTAGCAAAGATGATTAATTTAGCGTTGTAAACGCGCGTGTGAGCGAGGTGAAGACGCGCCTGAGGACCAAACACAGCACAACGGTAGGAAACTTCACTCCTCTCATTATTTCTCTTTTACTATAGCGATTTATTTTTAGATACATGATCTAGGTCTTTCATAGAATTGTAGAGTTATTAGAGAAATAGAGTTATTTTTTACATTCTCTGGTTGAAGTTTTCAGATCGGCACTTCGGAGCCTGTTCGCAGACTCGGTTGATTCAGATCGGCACTTCGGAGCATGTTCGCGATTCGGTTGATTTAGATCGGCACTTCGGCGCATGTTCGCGACTCGGTTGATTCAGATCGACACTTTCGCCGCATGTTCGCGACTCGGTTGATTCAGATCGGCACTTCGGAGCCTGTTCGCGACTCGGTTGATTCAGATCGGCATTTAGGAGCATGTTCGCGATTCGGTTGATTCAGATCGACACTTCGGCGCATGTTCGCGACTCGGTTGATTCAGATCGGCACTTCGGAGCCTGTTCGCGACTCGGTTGATTCAGATCGGCACTTCGGAGCCTGTTCGCGACTCGGTTGATTCAGATCGGCATTTCGGAGCATGTTCGCGATTCGGTTGATTTAGATCGGCACTTCGGCGCATGTTCGCGACTCGGTTGATTCAGATCGACACTTCGGCGCATGTTCGCGACTCGGTTGATTCAGATCGGCACTTCGGAGCCTGTTCGCGACTCGGTTGATTCAGATCGGCGCTTTGGAGCATTTTCGCGACTCGGTTGATTCAGATCGGCACCTCGGAGCATGTTTGAGATTTTTTTTAAATTCAGATCAGGACATCGAAGCAGGAAGTGTTTGTCAAACAGTTAATTGGTGATAAATGAATATTTGGACTTGAGGCTTTTTTTTTACCTGTCGATTCAGCATGTACATGGACCCACACACAAAGGTGGACAAACTCTAGACTTAATCATCAGTAGGGCTCTAAACTTTTCATCCATTGTTATTAAGGACGTAGTGTCACGGATCGCAAGAGGCGAAGACTCAAGTGCAGGCAGATGGGAAGACTTTATTTATACGTCACCAAAATAAACAAAAACACAACTGAAACCAGAGGAGCGTTCAAAGTTACGAGACTTAGACTGAAGTCAGATTCCCAGTGAAATGCTCTCAGACAGCAAATGCAATGAGTTTGCATCCTTCTTTTCTGAGAAGATCATCAATATCAGGAAGGCGATTAGCACATCCTCAAGTAATGCAGAGGTCAGACAGATTCAGCCACAATATAAAAAGATACTGTCTATTTTTGAAGCAATTGATAGCAACATTCTGGAAGACACAGTGCAGCACCTAAAATCATCAACCTGCTATCTTGACACACTTCTCACATCTTTTTTCAACAGTGTGCTTAACTGCTCAGAAGCAGATCTCTTAGAAGTGGTGAACACTTCACTTCTTTCTGGGACATTTCCAATCTCCTTATAAACTCACAAAAATACTGGAAAACATGTAATATTGTAAGATAGTATTAACATTTTTCTATTTTAATATACATGAAAGTGTAATTTATTCATGTGATGTGCAGCTGTATTTTCAGCATCATTCCTCCAGTCTTCAGTGTCACATGATCTTCAGAAATCAGAATAATATGATGATTTATTATTAGAATTATCAACAGTTTTGCTGATAAATATTATTTTGTAATCTGTGATACTTTTTTCAGGATTCTTTGATGAATAAAAAGTTAAAAAGAAGAGCTTTTATTTAAAATATAAATATTTTCTAACAATATTCACTACAGTTCAATAGTTTGGGCTCAGTAAATTTTTATCCTTTCTTTTTTTATATAATAAATTGTATTCTTTATTAGATCTTAGAATCTTTTATTCAGGATGTGTTACATTGATGAGAAGTGATATCAAAGATTAATATTGTTAGAAGAGATTTATATTTTGAATAAACGCTGTTCTTTAAAAAATATATACATCGAAGAATCCTGAAAACATTATCGCAGATTCCAAAATAATATTTGGTAGCACAACTATTAATAATTCTATTGATAAATCATCATAATTTCATGATTTCTAAAGATCATGTAACACTGAAGACTGGAGGAATGATGCTGAAAATACAGCTGCACATCACAGAAATAAATTATATTTTAAAGGATATTAAAATAGAAACCATTATTTTATTTTATTTTATTTTGATAATTTTGAATTATTACTGAAATACAACTTTTTTTTTGTTTCAAACAGTTCATTGGAGAATAATAAATGAAGTACCTGATGCTGACAATGAAGTAAATGTATAATAATTAGCAAAGATGATTAATTTAGCGTTGTAAACGCGCGTGTGAGCGAGGTGAAGACGCGCCTGAGGACCAAACACAGCAAAACGGTAGGAAACTTCACTCCTCTCATTATTTCTCTTTTACTATAGCGATTTATTTTTAGATACGTGATCTAGGTCTTTCATAGAGTTGTAGAGTTATTAGAGAAATAGAGTTATTTTTTACATTCTTTGGTTGAAGTTTACAGATCGGCACTTCGGAGCCTGTTCGCGACTATATATATAAACACACACACACACACACACACAAACACACACTACCGGTCAGAGTTTGGGATCAGAATGATTGTTTATGTTTTTTTACAAGAATTTATTTTACTCATCAAGATAGCATTTATTTGATCAAAAATACTGGAAAACATGTAATATTGTAAGATATTATTAACATTTTTCTATTTTAATATACATGAAAGTGTAATTTATTCATGTGATGTGCAGCTGTATTTTCAGCATCATTCCTCCAGTCTTCAGTGTCACATGATCTTCAGAAATCAGAATAATATGATGATTTATTATTAGAATTATCAACAGTTTTGCTGATAAATATTATTTTGTAATCTGTGATACTTTTTTCAGGATTCGTTGATGAATAAAAAGTTAAAAAGAAGAGCTTTTATTTAAAATATAAATATTTTCTAACAATATTCGCTACAGTTCAATAGTTTGGGCTCAGTAAATTTTTATCCTTTTTTTTATAAGAAATTGTATTCTTTATTAGATCTTAGAATCTTTTATTCAGGATGTGTTACACTGATGAGAAGTGATATCAAAGATTAATATTGTTAGAAGAGATTTATATTTTGAATAAACGCTGTTCTTTAAAAAAATTATACATCGAAGAATCCTGAAAACATTATCGCAGATTCCAAAATAATATTTGGTAGCACAACTATTAATAATTGTATTAATAAATCATCATAATTTCATGATTTCTAAAGATCATGTAACACCGAAGACTGGAGGAATGATGCTGAAAATACAGCTGCACAAACACAGAAATAAATTATATTTTAAAGGATATTAAAATAGAAACCATTATTTTATTTTATTTTGATAATTTTGAATTATTACTGAAATACAACCTTTTTTTTTGTTTCAAACAGTTCATTGGACAATAATAAATGAAGTACCTAAAGCTGACAATGAAGTAAATTTATAATAATTAGCAAAGATGATTAATTTAGTGTTGTAAACGCGCGTGTGAGTGAGGTGAAGACACGCCTGAGGACCAAACACAGCACAATGGTAGGAAACTTCACTCCTCTCATTATTTCTCTTTTACTATAGCGATTTATTTTTAGATACGTGATCTAGGTCTTTCATAGAATTGTAGAGTTATTAGAGAAATAGAGTTATTTTTTACATTCTTTGGTTGAAGTTTTCAGATCGGCACTTCGGAGCCTGTTCGCGACTCGGTTGATTCAGATCGGCACTTCGGAGCATGTTCGCGATTCGGTTGATTCAGATCGACACTTCGGAGCCTGTTCGCGACTCGGTTGATTCAGATCGGCATTTCGGAGCATGTTCGCGATTCGGTTGATTTAGATCGGCACTTCGGCGCATGTTCGCGACTCGGTTGATTTTTTTTTAAATTCAGATCAGGACATCGAAGCAGGAAGTGTTTGTCAAACAGTTAATTGGTGATAAATGAATATTTGGACTTGAGGCTTTTTTTTACCTGTCGATTCAGCATGTACATGGACCCACACACAAAGGTGGACACACTCTAGACTTAATCATCAGTAGGGCTCTAAACTTTTCATCCATTGTTATTAAGGACGTAGTGTCACGGATCGCAAGAGGCGAAGACTCAAGTGCAGGCAGATGGGAAGACTTTATTTATACGTCACCAAAATAAACAAAAACACAACTGAAACCAGAGGAGCGTTCAAAGTTACGAGACTTAGACTGAAGTCAGATTCCCAGTGAAATGCTCTCAGACAGCAAATGCAATGAGTTTGCATCCTTCTTTTCTGAGAAGATCATCAATATCAGGAAGGCGATTAGCACATCCTCAAGTAATGCAGAGGTCAGACAGATTCAGCCACAATATAAAAAGATACTGTCTATTTTTGAAGCAATTGATAGCAACATTCTGGAAGACACAGTGCAGCACCTAAAATCATCAACCTGCTATCTTGACACACTTCTCACATCTTTTTTCAACAGTGTGCTTAACTGCTCAGAAGCAGATCTCTTAGAAGTGGTGAACACTTCACTTCTTTCTGGGACATTTCCAAACTCCTTATAAACTGCAGTTGCAGATATGCTCACAAAAATACTGGAAAACATGTAATATTGTAAGATAGTATTAACATTTTTCTATTTTAATATACATGAAAGTGTAATTTATTCATGTGATGAGCAGCTGTATTTTCAGCATCATTCCTCCAGTCTTCAGTGTCACATGATCTTCAGAAATCAGAATAATATGATGATTTATTATTAGAATTATCAACAGTTTTGCTGATAAATATTATTTTGTAATCTGTGATACTTTTTTCAGGATTCGTTGATGAATAAAAAGTTAAAAAGAAGAGCTTTTATTTAAAATATAAATATTTTCTAACAATATTCGCTACAGTTCAATAGTTTGGGCTCAGTAAATTTTTATCCTTTCTTTTTTTTAAATAATAAATTGTATTCTTTATTAGATCTGAGAATCTTTTATTCAGGATGTGTTACATTGATGAGAAGTGATATCAAAGATTAATATTGTTAGAAGAGATTTATATTTTGAATAAACGCTGTTCTTTAAAAAATATATACATCGAAGAATCCTGAAAACATTATCGCAGATTCCAAAATAATATTTGGTAGCACAACTATTAATAATTGTATTAATAAATCATCATAATTTCATGATTTCTAAAGATCATGTAACACTGAAGACTGGAGGAATGATGCTGAAAATACAGCTGCACATCACAGAAATAAATTATATTTTAAAGGATATTAAAATAGAAACCATTATTTTATTTTATTTTATTTTGATAATTTTGAATTATTACTGAAATACAACTTTTTTTTTGTTTCAAACAGTTCATTGAACAATAATAAATGAAGTACCTGAAGCTGACAATGAAGTAAATGTATAATAATTAGCAAAGATGATTAATTTAGCGTTGTAAACGCGCGTGTGAGCGAGGTGAAGACGCGCCTGAGGACCAAACACAGCACAACGGTAGTAATCTTCACTCCTCTCATTATTTCTCTTTTACTATAGCGATTTATTTTTAGATACGTGATCTAGGTCTTTCATAGAGTTGTAGAGTTATTAGAGAAATAGAGTTATTTTTTACATTCTTTGGTTGAAGTTTTCAGATCGGCACTTCGGAGCCTGTTCGCGACTATATATATATAAACACACACACACACACACACACACACACAAACACACACTACCGGTCAGAGTTTGGGATCAGAATGATTATTTATGTTTTTTTACAAGAATTTATTTTACTCATCAAGACAGCATTTATTTGATCAAAAATACTGGAAAACATGTAATATTGTAAGATATTATTAACATTTTTCTATTTTAATATACATGAAAGTGTAATTTATTCATGTGATGAGCAGCTGTATTTTCAGCATCATTCCTCCAGTCTTCAGTGTCACATGATCTTCAGAAATCAGAATAATATGATGATTTATTATTAGAATTATCAACAGTTTTGCTGATAAATATTATTTTGTAATCTGTGATACTTTTTTCAGGATTCGTTGATGAATAAAAAGTTAAAAAGAAGAGCTTTTATTTAAAATATAAATATTTTCTAACAATATTCGCTACAGTTCAATAGTTTGGGCTCAGTAAATTTTTATCCTTTCTTTTTTTTAAATAATAAATTGTATTCTTTATTAGATCTGAGAATCTTTTATTCAGGATGTGTTACATTGATGAGAAGTGATATCAAAGATTAATATTGTTAGAAGAGATTTATATTTTGAATAAACGCTGTTCTTTAAAAAATATATACATCGAAGAATCCTGAAAACATTATCGCAGATTCCAAAATAATATTTGGTAGCACAACTATTAATAATTGTATTAATAAATCATCATAATTTCATGATTTCTAAAGATCATGTAACACTGAAGACTGGAGGAATGATGCTGAAAATACAGCTGCACATCACAGAAATAAATTATATTTTAAAGGATATTAAAATAGAAACCATTATTTTATTTTATTTTATTTTGATAATTTTGAATTATTACTGAAATACAACTTTTTTTTTGTTTCAAACAGTTCATTGAACAATAATAAATGAAGTACCTGAAGCTGACAATGAAGTAAATGTATAATAATTAGCAAAGATGATTAATTTAGCGTTGTAAACGCGCGTGTGAGCGAGGTGAAGACGCGCCTGAGGACCAAACACAGCACAACGGTAGTAATCTTCACTCCTCTCATTATTTCTCTTTTACTATAGCGATTTATTTTTAGATACGTGATCTAGGTCTTTCATAGAGTTGTAGAGTTATTAGAGAAATAGAGTTATTTTTTACATTCTTTGGTTGAAGTTTTCAGATCGGCACTTCGGAGCCTGTTCGCGACTATATATATATAAACACACACACACACACACACACACACACACAAACACACACTACCGGTCAGAGTTTGGGATCAGAATGATTATTTATGTTTTTTTACAAGAATTTATTTTACTCATCAAGACAGCATTTATTTGATCAAAAATACTGGAAAACATGTAATATTGTAAGATATTATTAACATTTTTCTATTTTAATATACATGAAAGTGTAATTTATTCATGTGATGTGCAGCTGTATTTTCAGCATCATTCCTTCAGTCTTCAGTGTCACATGATCTTCAGAAATCAGAATAATATGATGATTTATTATTAGAATTATCAACAGTTTTGCTGATAAATATTATTTTGTAATCTGTGATACTTTTTTCAGGATTCGTTGATGAATAAAAAGTTAAAAAGAAGAGCTTTTATTTAAAATATAAATATTTTCTAACAATATTCGCTACAGTTCAATAGTTTGGGCTCAGTACATTTTTATCCTTTTTTTTTATAAGAAATTGTATTCTTTATTAGATCTTAGAATCTTTTATTCAGGATGTGTTACATTGATGAGAAGTGATATCAAAGATTAATATTTTAGAAGAGATTTATATTTTGAATAAACGCTGTTCTTTAAAAAAAATTATACATCGAAGAATCCTGAAAACATTATCGCAGATTCCAAAATAATATTTGGTAGCACAACTATTAATAATTGTATTAATAAATCATCATAATTTCATGATTTATAAAGATCATGTAACACTGAAGACTGGAGGAATGATGCTGAAAATACAGCTGCACAAACACAGAAATAAATTATATTTTAAAGGATATTAAAATAGAAACCCTTATTTTATTTTATTTTGATAATTTTGAATTATTACTGAAATACAACCTTTTTTTTTGTTTCAAACAGTTCATTGAACAATAATAAATGAAGTACCTGAAGCTGACAATGAAGTAAATGTATAATAATTAGCAAAGATGATTAATTTAGCGTTGTAAACGCGCGTGTGAGCGAGGTGAAGACGCGCCTGAGGACCAAACACAGCACAACGGTAGGAAATTTCACTCCTCTCATTATTTCTCTTTTACTATAGCGATTTATTTTTAGATACGTGATCAAGGTCTTTCATAGAGTTGTAGAGTTATTAGAGAAATAGAGTTATTTTTTACATTCTTTGGTTGAAGTTTTCAGATCGGCACTTCGGAGCCTGTTCGCGACTCGGTTGATTCAGATCGGCACTTCGGAGCATGTTCGCGATTCGGTTGATTTAGATCGGCACTTCGGCGCATGTTCGCGACTCGGTTGATTCAGATCGACACTTCGCCGCATGTTCGCGACTCGGTTGATTCAGATCGGCACTTCGGAGCCTGTTCGCGACTCGGTTGATTCAGATCGGCATTTCGGAGCATGTTCGCGATTCGGTTGATTTAGATCGGCACTTCGGCGCATGTTCGCGACTCGGTTGATTCAGATCGACACTTCAGCGCATGTTCGCGACTCGGTTGATTCAGATCGGCACTTCGGAGCCTGTTCGCGACTCGGTTGATTCAGATCGGCGCTTTGGAGCATTTTCGCGACTCGGTTGATTCAGATCGGCACCTCGGAGCATGTTTGAGATTTTTTTAAATTCAGATCAGGACATCGAAGCAGGAAGTGTTTGTCAAACAGTTAATTGGTGATAAATGAATATTTGGACTTGAGGCTTTTTTTTTTTACCTGTCGATTCAGCATGTACATGGACCCACACACAAAGGTGGACACACTCTAGACTTAATCATCAGTAGGGCTCTAAACTTTTCATCCATTGTTATTAAGGACGTAGTGTCACGGATCGCAAGAGGCGAAGACTCAAGTGCAGGCAGATGGGAAGACTTTATTTATACGTCACCAAAATAAACAAAAACACAACTGAAACCAGAGGAGCGTTCAAAGTTACGAGACTTAGACTGAAGTCAGATTCCCAGTGAAATGCTCTCAGACAGCAAATGCAATGAGTTTGCATCCTTCTTTTCTGAGAAGATCATCAATATCAGGAAGGCGATTAGCACATCCTCAAGTAATGCAGAGGTCAGACAGATTCAGCCACAATATAAAAAGATACTGTCTATTTTTGAAGCAATTGATAGCAACATTCTGGAAGACACAGTGCAGCACCTAAAATCATCAACCTGCTATCTTGACACACTTCCCACATCTTTTTTCAACAGTGTGCTTAACTGCTCAGAAGCAGATCTCTTAGAAGTGGTGAACACTTCACTTCTTTCTGGGACATTTCCAAACTCCTTATAAACTCACAAAAATACTGGAAAACATGTAATATTGTAAGATAGTATTAACATTTTTCTATTTTAATATACATGAAAGTGTAATTTATTCATGTGATGTGCAGCTGTATTTTCAGCATCATTCCTCCAGTCTTCAGTGTCCCATGATCTTCAGAAATCAGAATAATATGATGATTTATTATTAGAATTATCAACAGTTTTGCTGATAAATATTATTTTGTAATCTGTGATACTTTTTTCAGGATTCTTTGATGAATAAAAAGTTAAAAAGAAGAGCTTTTATTTAAAATATAAATATTTTCTAACAATATTCACTACAGTTCAATAGTTTGGGCTCAGTAAATTTTTATCCTTTCTTTTTTTTTATATAATAAATTGTATTCTTTATTAGATCTTAGAATCTTTTATTCAGGATGTGTTACATTGATGAGAAGTGATATCAAAGATTAATATTGTTAGAAGAGATTTATATTTTGAATAAACGCTGTTCTTTAAAAAATATATACATCGAAGAATCCTGAAAACATTATCGCAGATTCCAAAATAATATTTGGTAGCACAACTATTAATAATTGTATTAATAAATCATCATAATTTCATGATTTCTAAAGATCATGTAACACTGAAGACAGGAGGAATGATGCTGAAAATACAGCTGCACATCACAGAAATAAATTATATTTTAAAGGATATTAAAATAGAAACCATTATTTTATTTTATTTTATTTTGATAATTTTGAATTATTACTGAAATACAACTTTTTTTTTGTTTCAAACAGTTCATTGGACAATAATAAATGAAGTACCTGATGCTGACAATGAAGTAAATGTATAATAATTAGCAAAGATGATTAATTTAGCGTTGTAAACGCGCGTGTGAGCGAGGTGAAGACGCGCCTGAGGACCAAACACAGCACAACGGTAGGAAACTTCACTCCTCTCATTATTTCTCTTTTACTATAGCGATTTATTTTTAGATACGTGATCTAGGTCTTTCATAGAGTTGTAGAGTTATTAGAGAAATAGAGTTATTTTTTACATTCTTTGGTTGAAGTTTACAGATCGGCACTTCGGAGCCTGTTCGCGACTATATATATAAACACACACACACACACACACACACACAAACACACACTACCGGTCAGAGTTTGGGATCAGAATGATTGTTTATGTTTTTTTACAAGAATTTATTTTACTCATCAAGACAGCATTTATTTGATCAAAAATACTGGAAAACATGTAATATTGTAAGATATTATTAACATTTTTCTATTTTAATATACATGAAAGTGTAATTTATTCATGTGATGTGCAGCTGTATTTTCAGCATCATTCCTCCAGTCTTCAGTGTCACATGATCTTCAGAAATCAGAATAATATGATGATTTATTATTAGAATTATCAACAGTTTTGCTGATAAATATTATTTTGTAATCTGTGATACTTTTTTCAGGATTCGTTGATGAATAAAAAGTTAAAAAGAAGAGCTTTTATTTAAAATATAAATATTTTCTAACAATATTCGCTACAGTTCAATAGTTTGGGCTCAGTAAATTTTTATCCTTATTTTTTTATAAGAAATTGTATTATTTATTAGATCTTAGAATCTTTTATTCAGGATGTGTTACACTGATGAGAAGTGATATCAAAGATTAATATTTTAGAAGAGATTTATATTTTGAATAAACGCTGTTCTTTAAAAAAATTATACATCGAAGAATCCTGAAAACATTATCGCAGATTCCAAAATAATATTTGGTAGCACAACTATTAATAATTGTATTAATAAATCATCATAATTTCATGATTTCTAAAGATCATGTAACACCGAAGACTGGAGGAATGATGCTGAAAATACAGCTGCACAAACACAGAAATAAATTATATTTTAAAGGATATTAAAATAGAAACCATTATTTTATTTTATTTTGATAATTTTGAATTATTACTGAAATACAACCTTTTTTTGTTTCAAACAGTTCATTGAACAATAATAAATGAAGTACCTGAAGCTGACAATGAAGTAAATGTATAATAATTAGCAAAGATGATTAATTTAGCGTTGTAAACGCGCGTGTGAGCGAGGTGAAGACGCGCCTGAGGACCAAACACAGCACAACGGTAGGAAACTTCACTCCTCTCATTATTTATCTTTTACTATAGCGATTTATTTTTAGATACGTGATCTAGGTCTTTTATAGAGTTGTAGAGTTATTAGAGAAATAGAGTTATTTTTTACATTCTTTGGTTGAAGTTTTCAGATCGGCACTTCGGAGCCTGTTCGCGACTCGGTTGATTCAGATCGACACTTCGGAGCCTGTTCGCGACTCGGTTGATTCAGATCGGCGCTTCGGAGCATTTTCGCGACTCGGTTGATTCAGATCGGCACTTCGGAGCATGTTTGAGATTTTTTTTAAATTCAGATCAGGACATCGAAGCAGGAAGTGTTTGTCAAACAGTTAATTGGTGATAAATGAATATTTGGACTTGAGGCTTTTTTTTACCTGTCGATTCAGCATGGACATGGACCCACACACAAAGATGGACTCACTCTAGACTTAATCATCAGTAGGGCTCTAAACTTTTTTGTTATTAACGACGTAGTGTCACGGATCGCAAGAGGCGAAGACTCAAGTGCAGGCAGATGGGAAGATTTTATTTATACGTCACAAAAATAAACAAAAACACAACTGAAACCAGAGGAGCGTTCAAAGTTACGAGACTTAGACTGAAGTCAGATTCCCAGTGAAATGCTCTCAGACAGCAAATGCAATGAGTTTGCATCCTTCTTTTCTGAGAAGATCATCAATATCAGGAAGGCGATTAGCACATCCTCAAGTAATGCAGAGGTCAGACAGATTCAGCCACAATATCAAAAAGATACTGTCTATTTTTGAAGCAATTGATAGCAACATTCTGGAAGACACAGTGCAGCACCTAAAATCATCAACCTGCTATCTTGACACACTTCCCACATCTTTTTTCAACAGTGTGCTTAACTGCTTAGAAGCAGATCTCTTAGAAGTGGTGAACACTTCACTTCTTTCTGGGACATTTCCAAACTCCTTAAAAACTGCAGTTGCAGATATGCTCACTGAATATAAACCTAACAGAGCACTCAGATCATTAGGATCGAGTCAGTTAGAAATACCAAGGGTTCACACAAAACAAGGGGAATCTGCTTTTAGTTTCTATGCCGCTCGCAGTTGGAATCATCTTCCAGAAGAGACCAGATGTGCTAAAACACTAGTCACATTTAAATCTAGACTTAAAACTCATCTGTTTAGCTGTGCATTTATTGAATGAGCACTCTGCAATGTCCGAACTGATTGCACTATATTTTCACTGTTTTTTTTTTAAGTAAACGAATTTTGTAACTGTTTTTAAATTCATTTTAAGTACATTTTTTAATCATTTAAAAAATTTAAAAATTGCTTGTTTTATTTTTGTTATAATTTTTCTTTATGATTATTTTACTTTCTTTTATGTAAAGCACTTTGAATTACCATTGTGTATGAAATGTGCTATATATATAAACTTGCCTTGCCTTGCCTAGTGTGTTAGTGGGCATATATATATATATATATATATATATATATATATAAAACACACACACACACACAAACACACACTACCGGTCAGAGTTTGGGATCAGAATGATTGTTTTTTACAATAATTTATTTTACTCATCAAGACAGCATTTATTTGATCAAAAAACTGGAAAACATGTCATATTGTAAGATATTATTAACATTTTTCTGTTTTAATATACATGAAAGTGTAATTTATTCATGTGATGTGCAGCTGTATTTTCAGCATCATTCCTCCAGTCTTCAGTGTCACATGATCTTCAGAAATCAGAATATGATGATTTATTATTAGAATTATCAACAGTTTTGCTGATAAATATCATTTTGTAATCTGTGATACTTTTTTCAGAATTCTTTGATGAATAAAAAGTTAAAAAGAAGAGCTTTTATTTAAAATATAAATTTTTCTAATAATATTCACTACAGTTCAATAGTTTTTTACTATATTAAAATATAGTAATTTTTATCCTTTCTTTTTTTATAAAAATTGTATTCTTTATTAGATCTTAGAATCTTTTATTCAGGATGTGTTACATTGATAAGAAGTGATATCAAAGATTAATATTGTTAGAAGAGATTAATATTTTGAATAAACGCTGTTCTTTAAAAAAATTATACATCGAAGAATCCTGAAAACATTATCGCAGATTCCAAAATAATATTTGGTAGCACAACTATTAATAATTGTATTAATAAATCATCATAATTTCATGATTTCTAAAGATCATGTAACACTGAAGACTGGAGGAATGATGCTGAAAATACAGCTGCACATCACAGAAATAAATTATATTTTAAAGGATATTAAAATAGAAACCATTATTTTATTTTATTTTATTTTGATAATTTTGAATTATTACTGAAATACAACTTTTTTTTTGTTTCAAACAGTTCATTGAACAATAATAAATGAAGTACCTGAAGCTGACAATGAAGTAAATGTATAATAATTAGCAAAGATGATTAATTTAGTGTTGTAAACGCGCGTGTGAGCGAGGTGAGGACGGCAAGAGGACCAAACACAGCAGAATGGTAGGAAACTTCACTCCTCTCATTATTTCTCTTTTACTATAGCGATTTATTTTTAGATACGTGATCTGAGTCTTTCATTGAGTTGTAGAGTTATTAGAGAAATAGAGTAATTTTTTACATTCTTTGGTTGAAGTTTTCAGATCGGCACTTCGGAGCCTGTTCGCGACTCGGTTGATTCAGATCGGCACTTCGGAGCATGTTCGCGATTCGGTTGATTTAGATCGGCACTTCGGCGCATGTTCGCGACTCGGTTGATTTAGATCGGCACTTCGGCGCATGTTCGCGACTCGGTTGATTCAAATCGGCACTTCGGAGCCTGTTCGCGACTCGGTTGATTCAGATCGGCACTTCGGAGCCTGTTCGCGACTCGGTTGATTCAGATCGGCACTTCGGAGCATGTTCGCGACTCGGTTGATTCAGATCGACTTGATTTGGACTTGAGGCTTTTTTTTTACCTATCGATTCAGCATGTAGCCTACATGGACCCACACACAAAGGTGGACACAATCTAGACTTAATCATCAGTAGGGCTCTAAACTTTTCATCCATTGTTATTAAGGACGTAGTGTCATGGATCGCAAGAGGCGAAGACTCAAGTGCAGGCAGATGGGAAGACTTTATTTATATGTCACCAAAATAAACAGAAACACAACTGAAACCAGAGGAGCGTTCAAAGTTACGAGACATAGACTGAAGTCAGATTCCCAGTGAAATGCTCTCAGACAGCAAATGCATTGAGTTTGCATCCTTCTTTTCTGAGAAGATCATCAATATCAGGAAGGCGATTAGCACATCCTCAAGTAATGCAGAGGTCAGACAGATTCAGCCACAATATCAAAAAGATACTGTCTATTTTTGAAGCAATTGATAGCAACATTCTGGAAGACACAGTGCAGCAGTTGCAGATATGCTCACTGAATATAAACCTAACAGAGCACTCAGATCATTAGGATCGAGTCAGTTAGAAATACCAAGGGTTCACACAAAACAAGGGGAATCTGCTTTTAGTTTTTATGCCGCTCGCAGTTGGAATCATCTTCCAGAAGAGACCAATTCAATTCAATTCAATTCAAGTTTATTTGTATAGCGCTTTTTACAAAACAAATCGTTACAAAGCAACTTTACAGAAAATTATGTTTCTACAATATTTAGTAGTAGCTAGTAGTTTGTGCACATTTGACAGGATTTTAGAAAAAATAAAAAAATAAAATATAATACAAGACGTAGTCAGCTAGACGATGAACTATCAATATTATTAATTAAGTTATTATATGATTCAGTCACACATTTAGCAATAATTGTTAGTTCTGTTTGTTGATTCAGGGTTAGCATCATCTGAGGTACTCTGAGGGTCAGCATCATCTCTTCTCAGGTGTTCTGGATCCAGACTGGAGCTTGTGTAAATCCTAGTTACATCCCGTGGCGAAACATAGAAACAAAATAGACACATCATTAGCATAGCTGCTGATCCAACAAAGTAAAATTAGTTTAACCCAAGCTAATGAATAAAAATGCACCTTTGATCAGATGCAACTACACTCACAAATAAAAGATACATTATTCGAATGCTTGGCGAAAGAGATGTGTTTTTAATCTAGATTTAAACAGAGAGAGTGTGTCTGAAACCCGAACATTATCAGGAAGGCTATTCCAGAGTTTGGGAGCCAAATGTGAGAAAGCTCTACCTCCTTTAGTGGACTTTGCTATCCTAGGAACTAACAAAAGTCCAGCGTTTTGTGACCTTAGGGTGCGTGATGGGTTGTAACGTGGTAGAAGGCTAGTTAGGTACTGTTATATACTGAGCTAGGGTTGATTGACCTTTAGGGGGCAATCTATTGCCGTTTTGACTTGGCTTAAATACACCAAAGAAGAAGATGTTAAATGAGATTAAATCCACCTCTGATCCTCTGACATGTGTATTGTTTGATGCTGGTTCCTTCTGAGTAAATTTCCTCATCTTGACCTGATCTGTGTCTCTCAAGTTATTACATTTTTGGCGATGAGGATGAAAGCAAGGAAAAAGGAAGTTTTGAAAAGGTGAAAAAGCTGGATCCCTACAAGTGGGAGCTTTCGAAAAGAAGATGGCCAACATGGTAGGAACAGTCACACCATTCCTCGATTAGATGATCTTTTTGCAACATTGTCAGGAGGGCAGAAGTTCACCAAATTGGATATGAGTCACGCTTACCATCAGATTGCATTAGATGCAGAGTCCAAGAAATATGTCACAGTGAATACCCATAAGGGGCTGTTTACTTACCGTGTGTTACCCTTTGGAGTTTCTTCTAGCCCTGCTATCTTCCAAAGGACCATTGAGGGAGTACTGCAAGGTCTTCCTTATGTGGCAGTTTTCCTGGATGACATCTTGGTGACCGGTAGCAATGATGGCGAGCATTTCCAAACGCTGGCTAGGGTATTGGAAAGGTTGCAGGAAGCAGGATTGCGTTTGAAACGGAGTAAATGTACTTTCATGGAAAAAGAGGTAATGTTCTTGGGTCATAAAGTTGATGAGACTGGCCTACACCCAGTACCCGAAAAAGTGACTGCTATTCAAAGTGCTCCCCCGCCAAATACTGTGACTGAGTTGAAGGCCTATTTGGGACTGTTAAACTACTATAACAAATTTTGCCCAACTTGTCTACTGTTTTAGCCCCAGTGCACAAGATGCTGCGAAAGGAGACAAAATGGCACTGGGGTGGAGAACAAGAAGCTGCCTTTGTTCAGTCTAAAAAAAATGCTCCAATCAGTAAAAGTTCTGGTCCATTATGACCCCCAGAAGGATATGTTGTTATCATGGTATTGCTTCTCCTTATGGCTTAGGTGCAGTTCTTTCTCATAAGATGCCAGATGGTAGTGAAAGACCCATTGGATTTATGTCAAGGACATTGAAACAAGCTGAGCGAAATTATTCGCAGTTGGACAAGGAAGGATTGGCTGTAATGTTTGGCTTACAACGCTTCCATAAGTATTTGTATGGTCGGAAGTTTACCATCGTTACAGATCATAAACCCTTGTTGTCTTTGTTTAACGAGTTAAAATCTGTTCCCCAAATGTCATCTCCTAGGATCCAGCGATGGGCTGCAACATTAAGAGCATATGAATACAACATTATCTACAAACCTGGCAAGGATCATGCAAATGCAGATGCTCTAAGTCGGTTACCCTTGCCAACTGAATCGGTCCCGGAACAGGAGGAAAGAGTACTAATGCTGGAGAATGCAGACATAACCTGGATTACAGCAGAACAGGTGAGAAGTTGGACACAAAAAGATCCGGTATTATCCAGAGTGAGAGAAATGGTGCAACGAGGATTGCTGCAGGAAAAAATAGGAGCAGAGTTTGACCCATTCACATCAAGAAAAGATGAATTAAGTGTACAGGATGGTTGTGTGCTTTGGGGGGCTCGCGTAATCATTCCCAGTGTGGGTAGATCAGAAGTCCTGAACCAGCTGCATCAGTGTCACCCCGGAGTGTCTAGGATGAAAGCGTTAGCCCGAAGTTATGTGTGGTGGCCAAAGATGGACCAGGATGTGGAAAGGTTAGTTAAAACCTGTCGTATCTTTCAAGAACATAGAAACGTTCCTGCTGTAGATCCACTTCATCCTTGGAATTGGCCAGAAAAACCATGGCAAAGACTGCATGTGGATTATGCAGGACCCTTCATGGGGAAAATGTTCTTGATCTTGATTGATGCACATTCAAAATGGATAGATGGGTATCCTGTGAACTCCGCTACATCTGCTGTAACCATTGAATGTTTGCGTACTAGCTTCAGTAACCATGGACTACCGGAACTAATTCTATCAGATAATGCTACTTGCTTTGTGAGTGCTGAATTCAAAGAATTCAAATGGAGTACGACATGTTACTTCTGCACCCTATCATGCTTCCAGTAATGGGTTAGTAGAACGGGCTGTACAAATTGTTAAAGGCATGTTAAAAAAATGTGTTGAAGGAACAATGGCAACTAAATTGGCTCGAGTGTTATTCAGTTACAGGATTACTCCTCAGACCACCACAGGACTTTCTCCAGCTGAACTGTTGCATGGACGGAAATTACGATGTTCTTTGGACTTTATACATCCAGATTTAACTGTGAAGATTCAGGAACAACAACAAAAGCAAAAAGTCCATCATGACAAAAAGGCCCATGAACGTAGCTTGGGTGTTGGAGATCCAGTACTTGTTCGGAATTTTACTTACGGACCGAAATGGATTCCGGGACATATTGAGACGGTGACTGGACCACTTTCTTATAAAGTGAAGCTGGGTGATGGGAGAGTGGTCCGAAGACATGTGGATCAAATTCATGCCGGACAGAAATTGCTTGTGAACCTTTCAGAGGAGGCTTTGGACCATAAATCTCCTGATTTGGATTTTTCTGATAACTCAGCTGCTGTAGTGGCTAAAGAGACTGATGAAAAATAAACTGAGGACATTTCCAGGGGGACTAATCCCCTTGAAGTAAGTGGGGAGTCTGCTCAACCTGGTGAGATAACCACTGAATCACTGACACAATCCTTCAGCCCTGTTGTGAGACGGTCACAAAGAACCAGGAAAGTGCCTGGTCATTTAAAAGATTATGAACTGAATTGAAGAAAAAAAAAGAAAAGAAAAGTTAAAAAAAGTTATATTTTTTGAATTATATTGTAACATGATTGTAGTATTGTGATTTATGGAGAAATATTGTACACTTGGGGGGAAGATGTTATATACTGAGCTAGGGTTGATTGACCTTTAGGGGGCAATCTATTGCCGTTTTGACTTGGCTTAAATACACCAAAGAAGAAGATGTTAAATGATATTAAATCCACCTGTGATCCTCTGACATGTGTATTGTTTGCTGCTGGTTCCTTCTGAGTAAATTTCCTCATCTTGACCTGATCTGTCTCTCTCAAGTTATTACAGGTACGCAGGAGCTAAACCATTTAGGGCCTTATAGGTAAGTAATGATAATTTGTAACTGATACAGAACTTAATAGGTAGCCAGTGCACACTGTAAAAAATAAGTGTAATTTTAACTGTAAAATTTTGTAAAAACGCTACGGAAAAAAACTGATAATAGGTTAACAGTAAGTTCCCGTACTATATACAGGGAAAAACTGTAAAAGATCTAACACAGCATTTAATGTAAATTTACAGTAAAATTCTGTTAATTATACAGCTTTTAGAAGTAAAAAAAGAACAAATCAATGTATAATTTACAGCCTAAAACTGTAAACTGATATTCCCAGAATTCCCTGCGTGACACTCACTTTGAAAGTATTTTGTTTAAATAATCATGTTTTTAAATAGTTCTTGTTATCAGTTATGTACATTTGAGCTTTATGTTACATCTTCTGTTGCTTAATGAAAGTTTTTTGCATTATTTAAGTATCAAGTGTGTTACCATGATGGTGTTTTGTGTTTCCATAAATGTGCACCTTCTATATGTTAATATATACTTCTGCTTGTGGTGAAGCTACTTGTGATGAGCTTTGATACTTCATGTGGCTTTCTCTTATACAGTACCATCTTTATTATTATGGTGGTTGTCAGTATTTTCAAGGTACAAAACAGATTTAATTTTGTGTGTTGTTGAATTTACTGGTTTATATTCACATTTTCTTGTTTGTAAATTACAGCTTTATATTGTAAAATTAACAGTTTTTGACGTAAATGTGTTTACAGTTTTCTGTATTTTTACAAAATTATTCTGGCAACCACAGCTGCCAAAAAGTTTTTGTAAAAACAACAAGAAATTTTTTACAGTGCAGAGACTGTAAAATTGGGGTAATATGATCATATTTTCTTGACCTCGTAAGGACTCTAGCTGCTGCATTTTGGACTACCTGTAGCTTGTTTATTGACGAAGCAGGACAACCACCTAGAAGTGCATTACAATAGTCCAGTCTAGAGGTCATGAATGCATGAACTAACTTTTCTGCATCAGAAACAGATAACATGTTTCGTAGCTTGGCAATGTTTCTAAGATGAAAGAATGCAGTTTTTGTAACATTGGAAATATGATTTTCAAAAGACAAATTGCTGTCTAATATAACACCCAGATTTCTGACTGTAGAGGAAGTAACAGTACATCCGTCTAGTTGCAGATAGTAATCTACGAGATTCTGTGTAGTGTTTTTTGGTCCAATAATTAGTATCTCTGTCTTATCCGAATTTAATTGGAGAAAATTATTTGTCAACCAATCTTTTACATTTTTAACACACTCAGTTAGCTTAGATAATTGGGAAGTTTCATCTGGTCTCGTTGAGATATATAGCGGAGTATCATCAGCATAACAGTGGAAGCTAATTCCGTATTTGCTAATAGTATTACCAAGGGGCTACATGTATATTGAAAATAGAAGGGGACCTAGGACGGATCCTTGTGGCACTCCATATTTTACTGGTGATAAATGAGATGACTCCCCATTTAAGTAAACAAAATGGTAGCGATCGGACAGGTAGGATCTAAACTATCTTAGAGCCTGCCCTTGAATACCTGTATAGTTTTGTAATCAGAGTCAGAATCAGAATCAGAATGAGCTTTATTGCCAGGTATGTTTACACATACGAGGAATTTGTTTTCGTGACAGAAGCTCCGCAGTACAACAGAATGACAGCGACAGAACATAAAACACATAATAAAAATAATAAAAAAATACTATGAGTATGAGTACTATCGATCTATGAGTATGTCATGATCTATGGTGTCGAACGCAGCACTAAGATCAAGTAAGACTAGAAATGAGATGCAGCCTTGATCTGACGCAAAGAGCAGGTCATTTGTAATTTTAACAAGTGCAGTTTCTGTGCTATGGTGGGGCCTAAAACCTGACTGAAATTCTTCATACAGATCATTTTTATGCAGGAAGGTGCTCAATTGAGCAGACACAACTTTTTCTAACATTTTAGACATAAATGGAAGATTTGAAATAGGCCTATAATTTGCCAGTACACTAGGATCTAGTTTTGGTTTCTTAATAAGAGGCTTGATAACCGCCAGCTTGAATGGTTTTGGGACGCGACCTAAAGATAACGACGAGTTAATGATATTGAGAAGCGGTTCTTCGGCTACAGGTAACAGCTCTTTCAGTAATTTAGTGGGTACAGGATCTAATAAACATGTTGTTGGTTTAGATACAGTGATGAGTTTATTTAGCTCTTCCTGTCCTATGGTTGTAAAGCACTGCAGTTTATCTTTGGGTGCGATGGATGAAACTGTGTTAGATGCTGTAGAATCTACATTCGCTATTGTATTTCTAATGTTATCTATTTTATCAGTGAAGAAATTCATAAAGTCATTACTATTTAACGTTGGTGGAATATTTGAATCAGGTGGCGTCTGGTAATTTGTTAATTTAGTCACTGTGCTAAATAAAAACCTTGGATTGTTTTGGTTATTTTCTATGAGTTTGTGTATATGCTCTGCCCTAGCAGTTTTTAGAGCCTGTCTATAGCTGGACATACTGTTTTTCCAAGCAATTCTAAAAACTTCCCAGTTAGTTTTTCTCCATTTGCGTTCAAGACTACGAGTTTCTTTCTTGAGAGAGTGAGTATTACTGTTATACCATGGCACAGTACGTTTTTCTCTAACCTTTTTCAATTTGATGGGGGCAACAGTTTCTAATGTATTAGAAAAAAATAGTGCCCATGTTGCCATTCATTTCGTCTAATTGATGTGTATTTTTGGGTACAGATAGCAGTTGATATAGATCAGGCAGGTTATTTGCGAATCTTTCTTTGGTGGCTGGAACAATAGTTCTGCCCAGACGGTAACGCTGAGACATATAGTTAATATCAGTTATACGCAGCATGCACGATACAAGGAAATGGTCTGTAATATCATCAATTTGAGTTACAATATCTATAGCAGTAAGATCGATTCCATGCGATATAATTAAATCTAGTGTATGATTAAAACGATGAGTGGGCCCGGTGACATTTTGCTTGACTCCAAAGGAGTTTATTAGGTCAGTGAACGCAAGTCCTAATGGATCATTTGCATTATCAACGTGAATATTAAAATCTCCTATGATTAGCGCCTTATCAACTGTAACTAGAAGGTCTGAGAGGAAATCTGCAAATTCTTTTAGGAATTCTGTATATGGCCCTGGTGGTCTATACACAGTAGCCAGAGCAAGAGATACATTAGATTTCTTTTGCATGTCTGACAGAGTAACATTTAGCAGAAGTATTTCAAAAGAGTTAAACCTATATCCTGTTTTCTGGGTAACATTGAGAATATCACTATATATTGTTGCAACACCTCCGCCACGACCAGTCTGACGGGGCTCATGCTTATAACAGTAGTTTGGTGGAGTAGACTCATTTAGACCAAAATAATCATTTGGTTTTAGCCAGGTTTCAGTCAAGCAGAGTACATCAAAACTATTATCTGTGATCATTTCATTTACAATAACTGCTTTTGGTGTGAGTGATCTAATATTTATAAGCCCAAACTTTAAAAATAGTTTTTGTTCATTTACTTTACATTTTTCTTGTTTAATTACGATAAGAATTTTTCTAGATCCTACATTATATTTATATTTTGACCTCACTATTCGGGGAACAGACACAGCGCAAGTACTTTTATCAATTAAGCGGGTGGAACAAAACTCATCATAATGGTTATTTGAGAATTGTCTTACTAGTCACATGGAGCGAAGTGTCCTGGAGATGTTGTCAGAGAGAAGCTCCGCTCCGATTTTGCTGGGGTGTAATCCATCAGCGCGAAACAGCCTAGGACGCTCCCAGAAAAGATTCCAGTTATTAACAAGCCAAATGTTAAATGGACAAATGGACAAAGCCAAATGGACCTCAGCATCATCTGAGGTCCTCTGATGATTAGCATCGTCTCTTCTCAGGTGTTCTAGATCCAGACTGGAGCTTGTGTAAATCCTAATTACCACGGGATGAAGATCCCAGCAGAAACAGAGAAACACATAGAAACATCATTAGCATAGCTGCTGTTCCAACAAAGTAAAACTAATTAGTTTAACCCAAGCTAAAGAATAAGAATGCGCATTTGATCAGATACAACTACACTCGCAATTTAAGAGATACATTATTCGAATGCTTGGCGAAAGAGATGTGTTTTTAATCTAGATTTAAACAGAGAGAGTGTGTCTGAACACGGAAAATTATCAGGAAGTCTATTCCAGAGTTTGGGAGCCAAATGTGAAAAAGCTCTACCTCCTTTAGTGGACTTTGCTATCCTAGGAACTACCAAAAGTCCAGCATTTAGTGACCTTAGGGAGCGTGATGGGTTGTAACGTGGTAGAAGGCTAGTTAGGTATGCAGGAGCTAAACCATTTAAGGCCTCATAGGTAAGTAATGATGATTTGTAACTGATACAGAACTTATTTTTTTAATTTAGCAAAAAAAAAAACTTTGCAAAAGACAGAATTTCATAAACTGTCCCAATCACCCTTAAATCACCTATGCTTTATAATTTCAGCTGAACAGAACTCTGTAGTCCTATTTGTTAGCTTTTATATGGTATTCTTAGTGTGCTTTAAAAATGTCTTTTAAAAAATAAGAAATAACCTTGTGGGGGTTAGCTTGTGAGGGATTGCTTCCGGCTTTGCTACCGTTCGGACGTTCTAGCTTACTGCTCTGTGCTTTGCTTCTTATTTCTGTACTTTTACTGGTATATAAGTCACTAAATGACCTAGGACTGAAATATATTGCAGATATGTTCACTGAATATAAGCCTAACAGAGCACTCAGATCACTAGGATCAAGTCAGTTAGAAATAACAAGGGTTCACACAAAACAAGGGGAGTATGCTGCCTACAGCTGGAATCATCTTCCAGAAGAGACCAGATGTGCTAAAACACTAGTCACATTTAAATCTAGACTTAAAACTCATCTGTTTAGCTGTGCATTTACTGAATGAGCACTGAGCGATGTCCGAACTGATTGCACTTTATTTTCACTGTTTTATTTTATGTCATTTATATCATTTTCTAACTGTTTTAAATTCATTTTAAGTAAGTAATTTTTTTTTGTCATTTTAAAAGTTTTAAAATTGCTTGTTTTATTTTTTATTATTTTTCTTCATGATTATTTTACTTTCTTTTATGTAAAGCACTTTGAATTACCATTGTGTACGAAATGTGCTATTTATATAAACTTGCCTTGCCTAGTGTGTTAGTGGGCTTATACACACACACACACACACACACACACACACACAAAGAAGAGCATTTATTTAAAATATAAATATTTTCTAACAATATTCACTAAAGTTAAATAGTTTGAGGGCAGTAAATGTTTATTCTTTCTTTTTTTTTATAAGAAATTGTATTCTTTATTAGATCTTAGAATCTTTTATTCAGCAAGGATGTGTTAAATTCATAAGAAGTGATATCAAAGATTAATATTGTTAGAAGAGATTTATATTTTGAATAAACGCTGTTCTTTAAAAAAAAAAATGTATAGATTGAAGAATCCTGAAAAAGGGATCGCAGATTCCAAAATAATATTTTGTAGCACAGCTATTAATAATTCTAATAATAAATCATCATATTAGACTGACTTCTGAAGATCATGTAACACAGAAGACTGAATGATGCTGAAAATACAGCGGCACATCACAGAAATAAATTATATTTTAAAGGATATTCAAATAGAAACATTATTTTACATATTTTATTTTGATAAGTGAATTATTACTGATTTTTGACTGTAGCATCACTACCAATAGCCGCGTATCGACAGCAGGTGGCGCTGTTGATCTGCAATCCCCTGCAGAGACACTGAAATGCAACCTTTTTTGTTGTTTTTGTTTCAAACAGTTCGTTGAACAATAATAAATGAAGTACCTGAAGCTGACAATGAAGTAATGTTTAATAATTAGCAAAGATGATTAATTTAGCGTTGTAAACGCGCGTGTGAGCGAGGTGAAGACGCGCCTGAGGACCAAACACAGCAGAATGGTAGGGAACTTCACTCCTCTTATTATTTCTCTTTTACTATAGCGATTTATTTTTAGATACGTGATCTGACCCAGCCGGCACATGACCGACCTTCAACGTTGAAATATGGTTGAAATAAGGTCAGTTGTGGTTTCAACGTTGAAACAACGTTGATTCAACGTTTAAAGCTGAATGGTTGAAAAACATCCAGCACATGACCAACTTTCAATGTTGAAATATGGTTGAAATAAGGTCAGTTGTGGTTTCAACGTTGAAACAACGTTGATTCAACGTTTAAAGCTGAATGGTTGAAAAACATCCAGCACATGACCAACTTTCAACGTTGAAATATGGTTGAAATAAGGTCAGTTGTTTTAATGAAACAACGTTAAAAATGTTTAATGCTAAATGGTAGAAAAAGGTTAACAAGCTTTTAAATTATTTATATTAAATTATTTAAATTAATTATTATTTTAATAGCATTTAAAAATATTTTAGTCATGATACCTATTCTAAAATGTTAAATATTATCATCATTAACAACAATAAAACTATACATTTCGCTGCTTTATCACACTGAAACAACTCCCATTGGTAGTTTTATTTTATTACTTCTATCGTGATTGGTTAATCTGGCTGTCATTCAGGAAACTGGACAATGAATCGGTTCGCGCTTTTCTACATTTAAAAATATGACCGTTATTGTCGTCTTTCTGTGAGTGAGGCGGCTAACTGTGAGCTGCTGCTCGTTATAACTGACTGCTCGGTCGGTCCCGAATTATTTCATATTTGCCTGTTAATGTTTTATTTATTTCGAGCGAATTTGAGTCGTGACATGTCAATGGAGAACAAAAACTGTGAACACAAGAAGGGTCAGGTGTTCTGCGAGGTCCTGAAAACATCCTGTCAAAATGAGGTAAGAAAATCGCTAACTTTATCTTTATTATCTTTTGAAAATAGTAAAGTATTACCAGAGTTTACAAATGGGTAGTTTAAAGGACATGTAACCTGCAGATAAATAAATACCCGTGTGTCTATTTTTGCATTGCTTTATCACAGATGATCAAGTTAGATGCTCACCTAATGTGTTGCTGGTAAGAAAGATTTAGAGATGGTTTAGAGATTTTCCCATATTTTCCTGATATGAATCCCATGCATTAGGTGTGCTATATATGTTTGTATTCTTATATTAGTTTCAAAGTGTTTTCTGCAACATATAAGTGCAAATGTCGGTATTTAAATAATATAATTTTAATGAATTAATGAAAATGAAAAAAAAAAAAAAGGATTGTTTAAAGCCATGGTTCTCAAAGTGTCAGGCCCCCTCTAGTTGTTATGCAGGTGAATCACTAAATTAAACTAATTAATGTTAATATATTTTAACTTAATCTTTGAGTAAGTTTTTTTTTTTTTTTTGCACATTTAAGTATGTTACAGTTAAAGTACAGTACAGTTTTGTAACTTTTGTTACATAATTACATTTTAATTTAAACTTTTTTTTTTCATTTACCTGTGTATGTAAGCACAGTTGTAGTGTTAATGTTCAAACTGTATTTACCATGGTAAAGTGTCTGACAACAATTAATATTCTTATTAGAATAAAACTGCCTCTTTTTAACTGTAGACCTGTAGCTGAATAGTTTGGTCTACTACGCTGCTGAAATGTAATGTTGGTCATTATGGTGGAACTTAATATTTAATAACAAATATTTTCTGAAGTGGTACTTGGTATAAAAAGTTTGAGAACCAGTGGTTTAAAGAAATGGTATAATATGAAATCCTGCTTTTTAAGAACTTTTCAGTAAACCATTTCTTCTTTCCCCTTGTAGAGTCATCGAGGATCCAGTTTATTCTTGAAACATTGGTAAGAAATTGTTCTTCTGCTACATTGCACTGTCACTTCTGCTAGAGATGCTTTGACCTTTTGTGATAGGTTTTGGTTGTGCTTAGTTTAATAAAAATGTACTGAATTTGATTTGACTTGTTTTTCTACACTGTAATGTTAGTGTTCTGATTAAAACAGTGTAACTGGGGGCTCTGAAAACACTGCTTGTGAATAATGTGTTAATATTGTACGTTTGGGGAAGTCGTGGCCTAATGGTTAGAGAGTCGGACTCCCAATCGAAGGGTTGTGGGTTCTAGTCTCGGGCCGGCAGGAATTGTGGGTGGGGGGAGTGCATGTACAGTTCTCTCTCCACCTTCAATACCACAACTTAGGTGCCCTTGAGCAAGGCATCGAACCCCCAACTGCTCCCCGGGCGCCGCAGCATAAATGGCTGCCCACTGCTCCGGGTGTGTGTTCACAGTGTGTGTGTGTTCACTGCTCTGTGTGTGTGCACTTCGGATGGGTTAAATGCAGAGCACAAATTCTGAGTATGGGTCACCATACTTGGCTGAATGTCACGTCACTTTCACTTTTTTTTGGGGGAAGTCGTGGCCTAATGGTTAGAGGGTTGGACTCCCAATCGAAGGGTTGTGGGTTCTAGTCTCGGGCCGGCAGGAATTGTGGGTGGGGGTAGTGCATGTACAGTTCTCTCTCCACCTTCAATACCACGACTTAGGTGCCCTTGAGCAAGGCATCGAACCCCCAACTGCTCCCCGGGCGCCGCAGCATAAATGGCTGCCCACTGCTCCGGGTGTGTGCTCACAGTGTGTGTGTGTGTTCACTGCTCTGTGTGTGTGCATTTCGGATGGGTTAAATGCAGAGCACAAATTCTGAGTATGGGTCACCATACTTGGCTGAATGTCACTTCACTTTTCATCTGAATACATTAAATAAGTGTTTAATGAATAGTGTTGTCCACTTTGTTTCCAACCTCACTGTTACTGAACTGTAAAGTTAAAATATTGTGTGATTTATTTTGCATTCAGTTTTCATTTAAATATATTTCACAATATCAAAGTTATTGTCAAACATTGTGAACATACCTAAACTCACTGGTTAAATCTTATGTGCCCTCCAGAAGTTTGCACTCTGCAAGTGAACGACGCCTTGTGGTGCCATCCCAAAGAGGTTCAAAATCACTCTCACGGACCTTTTCCTGGACTGTGTCCAGCTGGTGGAATCACCTCCCAATCTCAATCCGAACTGAGTGTTTACTCATTTTCAAGAAACATCTTAAGACTCATCTTTTTCACCAGAACTTAACCAACTAATGCTAGCACTTTTCCTTCTTTTCTTGTCTTTTTTATATATATATATAAAAAAAAAAAACCTGGCTATGCGTTCTGTACTAGACTAACTGAGACTTGTCATGGCACTTGTATACTGTTGTTGTTCGCTTGTACACCTGACTGCTTCTGTTCTTCTCATTTGTAAGTCGCTTTGGATAAAATCGTCTGTTAAATGATTAAATGTAAATGTTTATACAGGACGGTACAGAAAGTGCACAAGTGGGAGAGAGTGGAGGGGACGGCGTCAGAAAGGACCTAGCGCTGGGACACTTTCAAGGATCACCCGAAGCACAACCACACTGTATACACTAAGGCTGCTGGTTCTAACCTTTTAGAGTGCCCTGCGGTAGAAATCTCATTCTGCATTCCCCACGGTAAAGAAGACACAGTCCGGGGGGGTTCCCATTAGAAATCAACTGGTGGAAGGTTCCCTTCTCGCACTGTTCAACACATTTTCACTGCACAAATGTACACAACTCTTGTAATGAGACACATTACTAAAACATGTTTTTGACAGAAACTGTAGTTTTCCACCAAAATAAAAGATCCACTGGTTTCAGTCATAAAGGTACAAGGGTTTGTCTTGTAAGTGCTGCAAAAAATATGCATTTATGTGCCAAATTATTTCACAAAAACCTTTAAATATTATTGTACTTGGATTGTTCTACTACCTGTTTTTAGCATTACCTCCATGCATACTCTGCATAATAAAGTGTGGCATTATTTTCATCTGTTTCCAAAATGTAACTGCTGTTTGACAATTTTGAGCATGTGGTAGTTTATGGAAGTTGTTTGTAAAGCCATTGCTGCCAGTCATTAGATTTTTAGCCTTGCATGTACCGTGTTGATCTAAATGCCAACTAGGATCTAGGTGTATTTACACACGGTGCAAGGTACGACGGGAACACAACGTCGTGTTATCAACGCTGATTAACTTTTCAAAATCAACACCTCATTCAGCTTTCATCCCAGGGCTGCAGCACGACCTTAATTCACCCATAATGCAGGTAAGACGGTGAAACAGCGTCGCGATTTCAATGGTGAATCCACGTCGTGATTTCAACGTTGATCCAATTTGCAAAATCGAAAGGTTTTTCAACGTGGATTCAACGTTGGGAGTTCAACAGTGAATCAGCGTTGTGATTTCAACCGTACATCAACGTCACGATTTCAACGGTGAATCAACGTCGTGATTTCAACGTTGATCCAATTTGCAAAATCGAAAGGTTTTTCAACGTTGATTCAACCATGGTACCTGACGTTGTTTCAACGTTGAAATGCCGGCTGGGGAGTCTTTCATAGAGTTGTTTTATAAACGCAGTAATTTTGGAATCGGCTCTGAAAGTTCCTGTCAGTGTTTAAAAGCTAATTATAATTTAATAACGTGTTGAATGAATTTGGTAAGAACGGTATTTTATGTTTTTTTGCATAGAGGTTATTAATATAGGCTGAAATCAGTGTTGCTTTTGGCAGCCCTTTTAGCTTTAGTCTTAATCTTCGTCTTTTGGACAAATCGCTCATTGTCAGGTGACGTTACACCGTGGAACACGAAATGCATTATGGGTATATCCGCCATTTGTAAGGTGTCGATGCTAGTGTGTTCAATTGGGAGGATTGTGTTGGTCTTAAATGTGGTAAAATGGTACGTTCTTGTAGTGTGATAGGCTGCAATAGTAAGTCTCATGACAGAACGGGTCACAAACTAAACAGCGGGGTAAGTTTTTTTTTTTTTGTTTTCCCTGTTTGTAGAAAGGACATGGACAGCTTGTAGTGGACGTATAACAAAGAGGTGTCGGATGGCCTGGGTTGGAGCTGTGCGACGCAAAAACATCACCTTTGGAAACATATCTCCGTTTATGTATGTCTGCTCTCGACATTTTCATAAAGGTAAGACATTTAAGTGACGTTGACAAATTTGAAGTATATAACATTTTATCCACGAGTCGTTTTGGATGAATTCTCTGGCACAGATAGCTCCAAACAACGCACGGATGTAACCGCGATCATGGGAGAAACGGGTTAACATTACCCTTTATTGTTTATACTGTAAAATGTTATGCAATCGTCTTATACAAGTCTATAAAATAAGTATTTTACTTCACTACAGCATTTTATTATTTTGGGGGTTTGTACTTTACTTTGTAACTTTACTTTACTCAACTACAATTTCAACTAAATACATTATTTAGTTAATTTTACAATTTATAAGGCTTGAAAGTTACTTGCTGTGCTTTTGCACAAAAATTTAATTTTACTTCGGTGTGACTTGCAGTCTAAAAAAAGGTACAGCACTGTTTTAATTATTTTTCTACATTTTAGCTAAATGACTTATGCTCAGTGTCTGTACTAAAACTTAAGTATAATCTAAGATTATTGCTAACACTTTTCTTCCCATGTAATGAAGTTAAAACCTTTTTCATGTTATTGCAGGTCACCCTGCATATGAGATGATGGAGACTGACCCAGACTGGTCCCTCCATCTGGGTCACACAGAAATCTCTCGATGTGCAACAGTGATCGAGTACTCGACCGCGACAGCGATGATCGATCACATAAACGATGATTGAAATGATTATTTTTTTATTGGTTATGGCAGCACGTTGGGCGGCGCCCTGATCTCTGATTGGTTAGCTTCCCACTTGATGCCTCAAAAGACGTTAGAAGACAGATAATCATGGCCTCAAAGTCAAGTAAGTGATGGCTGGTTTCCCTTTGAGAAGAACGATGAAAATACAGTTCAGGGTAAGCTGTACTGCGCCAAGCTGTCACATACATCTACAACAAATATAATCCGCTATCATCTAAAATGTGTACATAAAATATTTGGCGATAACAGAGCGGCAACTCAGACGAACATTGAATCACCTGCCGTAAGACCTAAATGCAACGCAGGCAGAACTGAGAAGACGACAAAGCTATTAGCTGAAATGGTGAAAGATTTGCTGCCCATTAGTTTCAGGGACAGAGAAGGTTTACTTGTCCAGTGGTACCTGGCTGTTCCTGCAACATCTGTTCCAGCGGAGCGAATTTATTCCACTTAATGTGAACAGGCTGCGCACTCGGCTCTCATCTGAGCACGTAGACCGACTTATCTTTTTGAATAGACATTTGAATGGTGAACTTTTTTCTTAATTTTTTAAAAACTACGTTTCACCGCTGGATCAAATATGCTGCTAAAGTTAAACTAAAAGACAATGTTTTGTTAAAAAAAATGCAGTTGAATAAAGTAGCAAAAAAAGAAAAAGTATCTTTGTGTGTTAATTTTTAAATCACAGACAAATAATGAAATGGTCTTTATAAAATAAAAATGGACTGGATATATTTGTAGCCTATTAAAGAGCCAGTAAGATGAAAATTCTAAGCTTCCTATCACTGTTTATAAGTCCTGTACATTAGGTTAAAATCCATCCAAGGTTTAAAAACATTGTTATTTTGTCAAAATATCATTTTAAAATTACCTCAATTCTCAGAGATCCCCAAACGGTTCGCACGAAGCTGTTCAAAAGATTCAGTTTCCTTAAACCCCACCTTTCGGTAGCATACTGTGTTCTGATTGGTCAACTGACATAGTTTTGATTGGTTGTTCCGCACACACCTCCACGGTAAACTATGCGTTAGCATCTGTTTGGGGTGAATTGTGTCTTATTCCTCTCACCGCGAAGCAAACAGTAAAATAAAAAACTTGAACAGTCTCGCTGCTTTTTCTTCTGTGTGGGTGTATTCAAGCCGCGCGCTACAGTTTGAATCTGAATAGTGCTTCAGCGCGGGGGTGTGGTCACATTAGATATAACCAAAGCCATGGCTCTGGATATAACGAAGGGAGACGTGAAAAACCGACATCGCGTTGTTTTCATATGGATTACTTTATCACAGAATATCTGTTTTCGGCAGCACTTGTTTAGTTTTAAAGTAGACATGTCAAGCTTTCTATTGAGAGTGAGGAGTCACGTGCCGATTTGGGTTGATTTGGGAGGGGTCTGAGCCGGTCGGCCATGATGGCAGGATACGCTATCTGTTGCCAGGGGCAATGCCTTCGGAACTACACAGAGGCGCGACTAAACATTTCAGAGCGCTTTCATTTTTGCGCATTTATTTTGTCGGCGGAACAGATCGAGACGGATCTATAATTATGAGAAAGAAAAGGAAGAAAGTAAAGCAATGCAAAAACATAAGGTGAAAGAAAGGGGACCTTATAGGAACAAGCTCACACCAAGCGCAAAACAGCGGTGTTTGGAGAAGCTCTCAGGCATCCAAAATATCGACCCATACGAGCTCCCTGCAGCAGCACAGAGACCTGGACCATTTACCTCAGCGCACACATATGGACATTGGGAATTATATTGTTTACAATGTAAGTCACCTTGCATTCACGCTGTTAATGGCTTTAATCTAACCAGGACATTTACCTCTCGCAATCCAGAGAAACCAATGTTAATGATAAATCCCTTGTTATGTTTGTACTGGCTACTGTATACAGGGGCACCATACAGACTTTATTAAAGAGTTTGGTGATTTTACATCCGAGTTAGTTCTGGCTGCAGATAAAGTCTTAATAGTTGGTGATTTTAATATCCATGTCGATAATGAAAAAGATGTATTGGGATCAGCATTTATAGACATTCTGAACTCTATTGGTGTTAGACAACACGTTTCAGGACCTACTCATTGTCGAAATCATACTCTAGATTTAATACTGTCACATGGAATTGATGTTGATAGTGTTGAAATTATTCAGCCAAGTGATGATATCTCAGATCATTATTTAGTTCTGTGTAAACTTCATATAGCCAAAATTGTAAATTCTTCTTCTTGTTACAAGTATCGAAGAACCATCACTTCTACCACAAAAGACAGCTTTTTAAGTTATCTTCCTGATGTATCCGAATTCCTTAGCATATCCAAAACCTCAGAACAACTTGATGATGTAACAGAAACTATGGACTCTCTCTTTTCTAGCACTTTAAATACAGTTGCTCCTTTACGCTTAAGAAAGGTTAAGGAAAACAGTTTGACACCATGGTATAATGAGCATACTCGCACCCTAAAGAGAGCAGCCCGAAAAATGGAGCGCAGCTGGAGGAAAACAAAACTAGAGGTATTTCGTATTGCTTGGCGGGAAAGTAGCATATCCTACCGAAAAGCATTAAAAACTGCTAGATCTGATTACTTTTCTTCTCTTTTAGAAGAAAACAAACATAACCCCAGGTATTTATTCAATACAGTGGCTAAATTAACGAAAAATAAAGCCTCAACAAGTGTTGACATTTCCCAACACCACAGCAGTAATGACTTTATGAACTACTTTACTTCTAAAATCGATACTATTAGAGATAAAATTGCAACCATTCAGCCGTCAGCTACAGTTTCGCATCAGACAGTGCACTATAGACCCCCTGAGGAACAGTTCCACTCATTCTCTACTTTAGGAGAGGAAGAATTGTATAAACTTGTTAAATCATCTAAACTTACAACATGTATGTTAGACCCTATACCATCTAAGCTCTTAAAAGAGGTGCTTCCAGAAGTCATAGGTCCTCTTCTGACTATTATTAATTCCTCATTGTTATTAGGACATGTCCCCAAAACCTTCAAACTGGCTGTTATTAAGCCTCTCATAAAAAAGCCACAACTTGACCCCAGAGAACTAGTTAATTATAGACCAATCTCGAATCTCCCCTTTCTGTCCAAGATACTAGAAAAGGTGGTATCCTCACAATTATATTCCTTCTTAGAGAAAAATGGTATATGTGAGGATTTCCAGTCAGGATTTAGACCGTATCATAGTACTGAAACTGCTCTCCTTAGAGTTACAAATGATCTGCTCTTATCATCTGATCGTGGGTGTATCTCTCTATTAGTTTTATTGGATCTTAGTGCTGCGTTTGACACAATTGACCACAACATTCTTTTGCATAGACTTGAACACTTTGTTGGCATCAGTGGAAGTGCATTAGCATGGTTTAAATCGTACTTATATGACCGCCATCAGTTCGTAGCAGTGAATGAAGATGTATCATATCGATCACAAGTGCAGTATGGAGTACCTCAAGGCTCAGTTCTAGGGCCGCTACTCTTCACGCTTTATATGTTACCCTTGGGAGATATCATCAGGAAACATGGTGTTAGCTTTCACTGTTATGCTGATGATACGCAGCTCTATATTTCCTCGCAGCCCGGTGAAACACACCAATTTGAAAAACTAATGGAATGCATAGTCGATATAAAAAATTGGATGACGAGTAATTTCTTACTGCTAAATTCAGAAAAAACAGAGGTGTTAATCATAGGGCCTAAAAACTCTACTTGTAATAACCTAGAACACTGTCTAAGACTTGATGGTTGCTCTGTCAATTCTTCGTCATCAGTTAGGAACCTAGGTGTGCTACTTGATCGCAATCTTTCCTTAGAAAGCCACGTTTCTAGCATTTGTAAAACTGCATTTTTCCATCTCAAAAATATATCTAAATTACGGCCTATGCTCTCAATGTCAAATGCAGAAATGTTAATCCATGCATTTATGACTTCAAGGTTAGACTACTGTAATGCTTTATTGGGTGGTTGTTCTGCACGCTTGGTAAACAAACTACAGCTAGTCCAAAATGCAGCAGCAAGAGTTCTTACTAGAACCAGGAAGTATGACCATATTAGCCCGGTCCTGTCCACACTGCACTGGCTCCCTATCAAACATCGTATAGATTTTAAAATATTGCTTATTACTTATAAAGCCCTGAATGGTTTAGCACCTCAGTATTTGAATGAGCTCCTTTTACATTATACTCCTCTACGTCCGCTACGTTCTCAAAACTCAGGCAATTTGATAATACCTAGAATATCAAAATCAACTGCGGGCGGCAGATCTTTTTCCTATTTGGCGCCTAAACTCTGGAATAACCTACCTAACATTGTTCGGGAGGCAGACACACTCTTGCAGTTTAAATCTAGATTAAAGACCCATCTCTTTAACCTGGCATACACATAACATACTAATATGCTTTTAATATCCAAATCCGTTAAAGGATTTTTAGGCTGCATTAATTAGGTAAACTGGAACCGGAACACTTCACATAACACCGTACTTTCTACATCATTAGAAGAATGGCATCTACGCTAATATTTGTCTGTTTCTCTCTTGTTCCGAGGTCACCGTGGCCACCAGATCCAGTCTGTGTCCAGATCAGAGGGTCACTGCAGTCACCCGGATCCAGTACGTATCCAGACCAGATGGTGGATCAGCACCTAGAAAGGACCTCTACTGACCTGAAAGACAGCGGAGACCAGGACAACTAGAGCCCCAGATAAAGATCCCCTGTAAAGACCTTGTCTCAGAGGAGCACCAGGACAAGACCACAGGAAACAGATGATTCTTCTGCACAATCTGACTTTGCTGCAGCCTGGAATTGAACTACTGGTTTCGTCTGGTCAGAGGAGAACTGGCCCCCCAACTGAGCCTGGTTTCTCCCAAGGTTTTTTTCTCCATTCTGTCACCGATGGAGTTTCGGTTCCTTGCCGCTGTCGCCTCTGGCTTGCTTAGTTGGGGTCACTTCATCTACAGCGATATCGTTGACTTGATTGCAAATTAAAACAGACACTATTTCAACTGAACAGAGATGACATCAATGAATTCAATGATGAACTGCCTTTAACTATCATTTTGCATTATTGAGACACTGTTTTCCAAATGAATGTTGTTCAGTGCTTTGGCGCAATGTATTTTGTTTAAAGCACTATATAAATAAAGGTGATTGATTGATTGATTGATTGATCACACATTTAACTACCCTAGCCAACCCAGAACTGGTTTGTCCACTTTGCAGCCCCCAACAAAATTGTCATTGAGCTAAAATCAAATTATAACTAAACATACACAGTTTTAGCCTACATCAAAACATATTGGAAACTTTCGTATACATTGAACATCTCGTTACAATCTAGTGTTCAGTCGCAGTTAATTCTAAATGCAATGTAATTACACTAAAACGCATGTGAATAAACTTACTTTGGCCAGTACAACACTGTTGTCATCACCTGCTGTAGATGGACCCAGCCACAGCAGAAAGCCTCGTAACTTTCCAAAGACTTGTGGCTTTTAAACTCTTACATTGTGTAGTAACTTAAACCAAAAACAATATAATTCCCAATGTCCATGTGTGTGCACGGAGGTAAATGGTCCAGGTCTCTTTGCCGCTTGAGAGCTTCTCCAAATACCGCTGTTTTGCGCTAGGTGTAACCTAAAAAAAACTGTATTCCATTGTTCCTATGTTTTCCATATGTATCGTGTGAGGTACTGGAGCAGTTTTTAACGCAGCAGTAGCTTCCAGGCATGGTAAAACAGTGCAGAATTGCAAGAAACTCCTCTTAACAACACATTTAAACAATCCTGTTTCGCCGCCGAAACTGCGGAGCTACTGTCACTAAAACAAATTCCTTGTATGTGTAAACATTCCTGGCAATAAAGCTCATTCTGATTCTGATTCCAAAATGGCCGAGACCGTGATATCGAGGGAGGGGCTTTGTGCATGACGACAACTTCTCATTCTCAATAGATATCCCTCTCATGTCTCTTCGTTGAGTATTCACGGAGTTACACTTCATTTTAATGACGTGTTTGTACATGATGATCAGCGCAGACAGGCAGCAGACAGCACACATACTGATAAGACGCTCAGGAGAAAACAAACACATAACTTCATAATCATACTCCGCGTTGTGATTCGGAGATGCCCGTTGTTCTAAATAAAGTTGACATGATGCTCTCACACCAACCAGAGCGTCTGTGTGGGGGGGTGGTGCAGGTCAGAGTTCAGTTTCTCTCAAGACGGTAGGCGGAGATTATTATGCAAAGTGCTCCTAGTGACGTACATAGAGATGGGCAAAAGTTTTGAAATCTATAACGACTCGTTTCAGCGATTCAGAGTCGACGCCTTACTTTAGAAGCCAATAACTTTATAAAACGTGTACTTTTTGGTTTAATTATTTGCACATTGTTTACACTGATGGACAGCTACATCATACAGCTACATCAACACTGTAATACAGGTAATTTTTGATTTCCCATCTGTGTAGCTCTTTAAACATATTTGTAAAGATGACGAAAATTATTTGTAATAGTTTTTATCTTAAATATATTTTCAATCTTATTCAATTTTTAGCAATATTTCCATGCTGTTAAATAATATTTAAATAATATTTTTGGTTGATCAGAAAGTGCAAATTGAATACAAAATATTCATTAAATATTTGAATACTACATAAGAAATAACGATAGTGACACTAATGTGAATTTATTGTACTTTCGTGTTTGTAAAGCGCAATCCGAGTTAAAATTTCGGTCAAGTTCACATCTGCATCGGCAATTTTTTATTTTATAAGATAAAAATTGCAAGAGCTAGTCTATATCGGATTAATTAACATAAACAATTATGCTGAAATCGCTGCATATCAGCGATTCGTTTCATGCTCACATAAGCAATGCACGATAATGATATTGCTCTTAAATGTTTTATTTCTCTATTAATATTGTTATTATTTTATTATTGATGTTATAATAATGCAGCCGGGCTTTTTTTCCCGTCATTTTCTGGGCATAATGCAATTCATATGGCTTCGAAAACGCGCAGGTGGTTTATGGAAAATAAAACTTAACTTAAAAATACAGCTTTATTACAACTATTACACTTAATAAGGTAGATGAAAATATAGCACAAATCTGCAATACATTTATAATGAGAACTTTAAAGGAATCTATAGTAAAATCTGTCCTTGCCCATCTTTCAGCGCGCTGTCATTAAAACGCATCAGAGGGAGCTTGCGCTCGCTCTCTCTCTCTCTCTCTCTCTCGGTCTAACGCATAACTTAGCATCCTATTGTGCTGATACAAGTTGTAATGTTATGTCTGATATGTATCTCAGTTATCTGATTTATCATAGGATGTGTCATAGAATTAGCTTCCGTTTATTGGTATACTCTTCACCTCAGGCAGATATTTCGTGCTCCTTTATTAATAACATTGCCTCATCATAATCACAATCTAACCTGTCCTAATCATGTGTTCATGTTTTCATAGACAGATTTTCATGTCAGATTTTTATTGTTACTTTTTCATTTTCATAACAATCTTCAGATTTTTTCATTATATACATTATGGCCATGCCCCCACCCCCCCCCCCCCGGCATTAAGCCCCACCCCCGATTAATCGTTTTTGAAACCTATCGATGATCGAAAAGAGAAATTTCCCAAAATGACCATCCCTAACACCAACACTACACGCTCTGCAAGACGAAGTAAGAGGGAGCAAAGAAAAAACACACTGCAGCCAGCTGAAGGAGGTGGTGAGCGACACACTGAGGAGACACATGAGGCTGATGAAGATGTGCCATATGCTGTGGAGACACAAGTGACTGGAGATGGTGAGCGACACACTGAGGAACAGACCCACAACACTCAGGGGGATGGCAGTGACACAAACAGAATGCAACTTATGTGTGCACAGAGGTGCAGAAGTAAACCGCCTGTTGGGAGAAACAGACAGCTGCGACATGAACTTGATGAGCACAGGATGTCTGATAGTTTTTTTGGAGACAATGATGATAAAGTAAAGTACTACACAGGGCTGCCAAACATGGGAACCTTTATGGCCTTGCTAAGTTTTTGGTGCCTCTCATGTCAGACCAAAAGAGGAAAGTTCTTAGTCCATTTCAAATGCTTCTCTTAACATTTATGTGCCTCAGACTGGATCTGCCTGCACAACATCTAGCCCATCTCTTTTGTGTTTCCCCAAAGACAGTATACAGAACATTTCAGGAAATTGTGTCATTTATGTATGCAAACCTGAGCCGTTCCATCATATGGCCAGATAGAGACACTTTACACAAAATTATGCCTTACCAATTTGTGGAGTCCTTTGGACGCAGAGTAGCAGTGATCATTGACTGTTTTGAGATTTTCACAGAGAAACCATCAAATCTAAAAGCACGTGCTCAAATGTTTTCCAGCTACAAGCAGTAGCGGCGCCAGGATTTTTATTGTAGGTGGGCCTCCAGAAAACTGGATGGGCCAGTTAAAATATAAATCCCCCCCCCCCCCCCCCCAAAAAAAAACCGGGTTTCCCTTCATCTCCGTCCAGCGCTTTTCTGCGGCACTGAGGAGGACAGCAACTTGTATCGCTGTCCTCAGCTCAGTGCTGAAGGCAAGCGGACAAATAAATACACCTTAATTGTTCGCAGTAAGCTAACTTCATTTAGCTCATGTGAACGTTCAATACACAAAAAGACTGAAGCGGAATTAAATCTTTCTGAAATCGTTCTGTTTCTCTCTCCATTTATTTGTTCATTTGTTACGTTGTTCAGCTGGTTAATAATATTTCCACGTCCTGGCTGGTGACTTTGTTTGAAACCATCCATTTTCCCCAGCGCTGCAACATGTCCCCTGCTGGCTTTATGTTTGCGACAACCCTCAGAAAAATGTTTCCAGTCTTTGAAGCCCGTATTAATGAATCTATCCTCATAAGCTGCTTCAGCGAAATGACGAACAGACTTACAAAAAACAACATCTCTTGAGATGCTCATTTCTTGATGAATTTTTTAAAAAAAAGCTGCTTTGTTTTGTTTTACGTTTCATATCGGAAAAACTGTCTGTGTCTGTCTTGAATGAATGACGTCCCCCAACGTCATTCATTTCATTAGATCACTTGCTGGTGGGGTAGAAGCCGCTGATTGGCTGAGAAGCTTTCGCTCAAAGCTTTCCTCGGGCTGCTTATTGGATGAACCGCTAGAATGAAAATCACTCACTTCTCATAGGCCTGGGCCAAAATGGGTGGGCCCAGGCCCACCCGGGCCCAATGGTAGCGCCGCGGCTGTCTACAAGCACAATCACACTATGAAGTATTTGATAGGTATTACAACCAAGGGATCTATTTGTTTTATATCCAAAGGGTGGGGTGGCCGTACAAGTGACAAACACATTACAGAAAATATTGGTTTTCTTGAAAAATTGTTGCCAGGGGACATTGTATTGGCTGATAGAGGTTTTGATATCAAGGAAAGTGTTGGCATGTTGTGTGCAGAGGTCAAACTCCCAGCCTTTACAAAGGGTTACTGTCAGCTAGCTGCAAGAGATGTAGAGGAGACACGAAAAGTATCTCACCTAAGAATCCATGTTGAAAGAGTGATTGGAAATATTTACTGTACTACACTACAGTTGGACATATGCTGTACTACACTACAGTTGGACATTGGTTTGTCAGCGCACAACAGACAATCTTATCTAAAAATGTGATATCCTCACCTTCACATGGGAGGATCATGTTTATGCATGTCATGCGTAAATCACTTCAAGTGGGTTGCTCAGTGACGGTGAGTTTGTGCCTCAGACTTTTAGGTCTGATGGCAGCGGAATCCCCTGTAATCCGTCTGGGCTTACTTCATATGCACCCTTTTCAGTGGTGGACGACAAGCCAGAACATTTCACCCCATTGTCTTCCACTTATGACGATTTTGGTGACATGGAGGTGTGTTATGTCAATAAGACAATGGATGTCAACCGAGTTTGGCTGGGGATAGACGCGTCTTTGACCGGTTGGGGAGCTGTTTGTCAAGGGCGCTCAGTTCATCCTGACAGACTCTGGAGCAGGGGAAATGGAGGTTGCACCCCCAAACGGTGAGCCTTTTATGGCAAATATTTGGACTTATTCACGTCGAGCATGACTACGCATTGCCTGCTGTGATTCTCCTTATGCCCTCCATCGCCCCTGGGCTTGGATGCGTTAGCTCACAATTAGCTCAGAACCAGCTTGTATGCTTTTTCCCCGATTCGTCTAATTCCAGCGGTGTTATCCAATAGGATTCGGCTGGACAGAGTGGAGCAGCTGCTGCTGATAGCTCCGTGGTGGCCCACACAGCCGTGGTTTGCAGACCTGGTCAGTCTGTTAGCGGGCTCTCCATGGAGATTCCCCTCAGACAGGACTTACTATCGCAAGCACAGGGAATGATTTGGCACTAAGGCCAGATCTATGGAAGCTGTGGGCGTGGCCTCTGAGCGGAGTGAGTTAATATGTCCCGGTCTTTCTGTTGAAACCACTGAGACTATAATTAATTCTAGGGCAGCTTCTACGAGACGCTTATTTGCTTTCAAATGGAAACTGTTTACGACCTGGTGTGGAATTCGTAATTGGATCCGGTTTACTGCCCATTGGCTTCAGTACTGGAGTTTCTTCAAGACTGTTTCTCTGATGGAGTAACGCTAAAGTACTTAGCCCTTTGAAACTATACCGGATAAAATCCTGACTTAAAGACAGTTCTTCTTGTGGCTTTATCCTCCCTCAAGAGAGTTGCGGATTTACAGGCTTTTTCTGTTTCGCCCTCGTGCATGGATTTTGCACCAGGCTCTGTGAAAGTATTGCTGCGACCGAGGCCTAATTATGTCTCTAGGTCGCTTCGAACCCTTTTCACTTTCAACAAGTGGTCTCGGAGGCTTTACCCCCCTGCAGAGGCGGGGTCAGGAGATCTGAGTATTTGCCCTGTCAGAGCGCTGAAGACTTATGTTGATCGAACAGCTCCATTGCGTGAGTCCGACCAGCTTTGTCTGTTAGGACACAAAATAGAGGCCATGCTGTCACAGAGCAGCGCATGTCACATTGGCTGATGGAGACTCTATCTTTAACCTATGAGGTGCGCGGACTCGCTTCGCCCTTACGAGTTAGAGCTTATTCCACGAGAGCAGTGGCCTCATCACAAGCTTTCTCAGTGGTTCTTCTATATGATGTCTGTGCTGCGGCAGGATGTTCCTCACCAAGCACTTTTGTCAAGTTTTACAGTCTGGATGTGAGGATGGCTCCTGGCTCCCGGGTTCTGTCCGCTTTAGCAGATGCTTTCCTTGGATTCCAACTATCAGGTACGTCAGGCGTGATGGTATAGGGTTCCCATACCTGTGACGTCACCACAGCATCGAAGTGACCTATGAAAGGGAACATCTCGGTAACGTATGTAACCACGTTTCCCTGTATAGGGAACGAGATGCTGCGGTCCCGGCTGTTCCGTACCTTGATAGCATTTCTTCAGTTCATGATATCTGAGCGAAATAGCGCATGACACTCAGGTATACGATGCGTACGCATGCGTAGGGCAGTGCTAAGCGCTATTTGGCCAATAGGATTGGCGGGATGGTATAGGGCTTCAGACATTCCCACCGAGGGGTGTTCCCATACTGGTGGCGTCACCGCAGCATCTCGTTCCGTATTCAGGGAACCGTGGTTACATACATAACCGAGATGTCTTCCCGGACCTTCGCGGGGTTTAACCAGACGGTTACACGAGTTCCACCAATCAGATACATCACTCTAGGATTGTGGGATTGTTCAGGATTGTGGATAATGAAGTACTTATCCAGGACATTGCAAATAGAAGGCATTTATCTCAAAACAAGGTTAGTGCCTCATGAAACTTTTGCGTTTATATCAGCATATACTATCGTTTAGTACAGCCGTAGCTGGTTTTACCCCAAATGTCAATGCAGAAATTGTATTGAATTTTTACTTCCGGCACCTGCTGTGGGCGGGACTGTGATGCTCTATAGTGCTGCTATCAGTATTCTTGTAACATTGATTCATTACCCTTTAGACACAACCACATATCATCCAAATCATCTCCGAGTGGATGGCAGCAAGGATCCAGGATCAAAAGATCATTCTTCATGGAGACTGTTCCACAGGAAGCAGTTTATCCTGGGTGAAAAACTAAACCTGGTTGTTTCAGCATCACTCAGGCAATACTTAATACATTTAAATTGATTTCAGTTGGTTATGTGTTTCAAATGGTGTGACGTCAAGCATGGTGAAATTAATTCTAGAAATTAATTCTAAATAGAAGTTGAAAACTTTTCAAGCGCCAATGCAGCCGTCCTCCAGACAGTATGTCTTATGCAAATACCCTAGCACAGACGCAGGCAAATCGAGTGCATGCAATACCAGAAAACTAATGTGATTGGCTGTCACTATGAGAAGAGACAGTAATTCTGATCAGATATCAGTGTTGTTTTTTGCTTCTTTTTTTTTAAACATTTTTATTTATTAGTTTTAATTAAAAAAAAAAAAAAAAAAAATATATATATATATATATATATATATAAATAAATAAAATAAAAACTCTCCACAAAGCAAGATATAAAATAATCATAAAGATAGAGATAAACAATAATAAACATAGATTACATCTAGTCTGTGGTCATGTCAAGTTGGGTCAGGATGTTCAGAAAAAGAGTCCAAATAAGTTCAAAGTCATCTAGTTTTCCTCAAATAGAATGTAGATTTTTTTTTGGTGTGCAGTACGACAGGAGTTCGTTAGCCCAATGTTTTTGGCTGGGGGGGGGGGGGTGACATTCTTCCAATACTTCAGGATACACTTCTTGGCAGCCGTTGCTGCTAGTAACACAAAATGCTTCATATGTGAGTTCACCTTCAGTAAGGTTTCATCCCCCAGTAACCAAATCCTAGGGTCGGCGTCCAGAGCCTGTCCACAAACCCGAGAGGTTACTGCGATGATGTGAGTCCAGTATGGCTTCAAACGAGTACAACTCCATAGCATGTGCACAAGAGTTCTGACAGAGATGTTACATCTTTGACATTGATCAGATATGTCATTTCCTAATTTACTGAACCTATATGGAGTAAAATACGTTCTATGGTAAATATTGAGTTGAATTTGTCTGTGTTTAGAGGACACCAATTTTGTTTGTGCCAATTCCAATAATCTGTTCCAATTCTCCTCTGTGTAAGTGCACCCAAGATCAGACTCCCACCTTGTTTTATTTGTATAATTGGCATAAGCCGGTAAGTTGTCACTTATGGTTTTATACACTGCAGATATTAAACCTTTAATTCTATTACATTTGGAGTTGAAAAGTAAAGATTCCTCGGGTGTATGTGGAAAATTATCCTTAGTTTGACTCTTGATCCAACTTCTAATTTATAAATATTTGAAAAAAGTTACTTTTATCTAGATCATAAATTTCTAACAATTGGCTGAAACTTAATACATTATTAGTAGGGGTGTAACGGTTCACAAAATTCACGGTTCGGTTCGATACGATACACTGATGTCACGGTTCGGTTCGGTTCGATACGTTTTAGATACAGCAAAATGTAAAAACATCTCAACTTTTCAGAATGCCGCAAGCGCACCGCGGGTCATGTGACAAGAACTAACCAATCAGCTTCATCCTTTCCCGTAACAACGTTGAGAGCTCAGCCAAGATGAAGGATCAGCTGATCATAGTTGTATATGGATTGCAATTTTGAAAAATTTAGTAGCAGAGCTACTGCAAGCGATTTTTAGAGCTGCAAATCCATTTATCCTTCGCTGAAATTTCCGCGTCTCATGGAGAGAGCACGTCATTGTTGCTTAGCAAAGACAGACGCCTCATGAGCGCTTCTGCCCAAGCGCTTTGGAAAGGAGGAGAAAGACGCGCTTAGCGTTTTCCATGCGTTTTTAGGCACGATATGTGAACGGCCCCTAAGGCGCTCGCTCACTCAGCAAGCGCTGAAGGCTCGTTGCAAAATGTCGAATGCATTTAACAGACCAGAAATATAAGATCCTAAAATAACCAACAGGTCTGGTGTTTGAGTTGGATTCCCTGTAAGCTATAGTTTCTAAATGCTGCAGGGATAGTTTGCTGCGTGCATGTTTCTCCTTTTTTTCGTCTTTTCCCAGATAGTACTGACGCATATATCCCAGATATTCCCGCTGGTGTTTTTTTTTTTTTTTTTTTTTATTCCCGCTGGTGTACCCTGTCATGTTGCAGATGCGACATACCGTTGTTTTTTTATCCACCACTCTCTTGCCATCACCATTATAGCTTAAAGGGAATCCAAAGTGCACCCAAACACCAGACCTGTTGGTTATTGGAGGATCTTCTCATTTCTAGTCTGTTAAACGCATTGGCTATTTTGCAACGAGCCTTCAGCGCGTACTGAGTGAGCGAGCGCCTGCTGAGTAGCCTAACATAAACATATAAGATGGTGTTTTTTTCTTCTTCGGGAGTGTCAGGGGCGTTGCCTGTTACGTTGTTTGGGTTATTGGGCTACCTTGTTGAACGCATATCATTATATTTCTCTCTCTCTCTTTTTTTTTTTTTTTCAAATATAATTAATTACTCCAACGAACCGTTCGGTATACATAATGCGTACCGCGTACCGAACCGAAAGCGTCGTACCGAACGGTTCAATACGAATACACGTATCGTTACACCCCTAATTATTAGTATTAAGGTCAGTAACAATTTTTACTCCTTTTCTCACCCAGTTTTGGAAAATTCCATCCGCTAAGGCTGCTGGGATATTGGGATTGTTCATGAGAGGTGAATTTACCAATAATATTATGTTTTGTCCAATGTTACGTGTAATTGCTGCCAGGCGTTAAATGTAGCAGAAATTATTGGGTTTTGAGTGATTGTTTTTAGTTTCTTTTTAGATTCCAAAAATGGTACGATTGTTAATTGATTGTCCTGTTATTCATGTTGTTCTATTGACATCCATTTTACTTCATCTGCTCTGCAGTGAAACCACATCCACAGAGCGCGAAGTTGTGCAACCAAATAATACAATTTAAAATTTGGGAGATTCAAGGCACCTTTGGAATAAGGCGCCTGTAATGTAAGGAGTTTGACTCTCAGTGTTTTGTTGTGCCACTGGAAGTAAGTAAGTAAGTGATTTATCTAATTCCTTAAAAAAGGATATAGGAACCTTCAGTGGTATACACTGGAATAAATAAATAAATTTGGGTAATAGATTCATTTTTATTGTATTAATCCTGCCAATCAGTGATAAAGGGAGATCCATCCATCTCAGTAACTCCTCTTTAGATTTAGTAAGCAAAGAGGCGTAATTTTCTTCATATATTTCATCACAGGTGCTACAGATAGTGATTCCCAGGTGTTTGAAGCCCTCCGTACACCATTTAAATTTAACTGGAAGCAGACTTATGTAATGGTTTGTCATGTTGATTGGGAGAGCTTCACTTTTAGAGTAATTAATTTTGTATCCCGATACAGCACTGTATTTTCTAAGATTAGTCAATAACGAGGGAAATGATGTGATAGGTTGAGATATAAATACTATTAAGTCGTCTGCATAGAGTGCGAGTTTATGCTCTTCCGTTCCAATTTTTATGCCGGTGATGGATATGTCTGATCGTAGGGCTATAGCCAGTGGCTCTATTGCAATTGAGAAGAGCGCGGGAGAGGAATGACAGCCCTGACGACAGCCACGCGATAAGGAAAAGGTGTCCAACAGAACCCCATTTGTTAGGATCTGCGATCTGGGGGCGTCGAATAGGGTCCTGATGAAACACAGAAAATTTTCACCAAAATTCATGGTCCTCATGGTCTCAAGAAGAAAGTTTGGTTCTATCCTGTCGAACGCCTTCTCGGCGTCCATAGAGACGATCACGGCAGGGTGATCATGTTTTTTTTGTGTGCTCTATAATATGAAATAGTCGCCTAACATTATCTGCACCTTGTCTGTTCTTGATAAAACCTGTTTGGTCTGTATTAATTATTTTTGGGACTACTTTCTCTAAGCGTTGTGCAATAATTTTCGATAAAATTTTATAATCAGAGTTAAGAAGGCTGAGGGGTCTATAATTGCTGCACTTTTGTGGATCCTTTCCAGGTTTTGAAAGTAGTGTAATAGTTGCCAACTCCAATGTTTTCGGGAGTGTACCGGTACGCTCATTTGGACATCTGTTTTAATAGAGGTTTTAATCTTTTACCTGCACTGCCGATTTTCAGAGCGCCCTTCACAATGCAAGTTTCCTAATTCACCCCACCGAGAGCAGAAAACTACATTACCCATTCACCCTTAAATTATACAAGTGTATAGCGCATATGTCGCTTTTCCCACTGTTAAGTGTCAACAACTCAACGTGGCCGGAGAATGTGTGAAACCCGTTGTGAGCGTACACTAGGTTCGGTTAAAAATCAAATCGAGTTAACAACACGTAACTAATATGTTACCTTAGTTTCAGACTCTGAATACTGAGAGAACATGACCAGAATCGGATGATTCGCTGACTGACACCTCACCGGATCTGAATAATATCGGTGCAGGTCAGACTCAACCTAATGAAGTAATGCAGCTCTTTCAGGTAGGGTGACCAGACGTCCCGAGAAATTCGGGACAGTCCCGAAATCTAAACTGTTGTCCCGACTCCCGAATCTGGCCCTAATTGTCCCGAAAATTATACTAAAGCAAAATCTTGAGTATTTATTGTCTGATAAACATTAAAAACTGTCTGCGGATGTTGAGTCGTCCTGCAGCCCCCGCCGGTTGCTCATTGGCTGCAGCATCTTTTCTAAGTTCTAAAAAAATACCGTAGGCGGCTATAGGCACAAATTTAGATATTCATTTATCTAATTAATCTATGCACAAAGACAATATGATCTTTTTGTCCCCTTTTTGTTTTAAAGCTTGAAGAAGAGAGCGCAAGTTGCTGCAGCTGAGGAGGACAGTGATGCACGCGTACAGGAGTGATTGACAGTTTGCTGCACTGTGTACAAAAAATACTCCGCTACACAATTATTTCGTTATTTCCGTTTAAGCTCATTAACGTTAGCATTACAGAAAGGTCTGATTTACGCACTGTTACAACAGTCATTGTTTTTTTTTTTTTTTTTTTTTCAATGACATTTGAGTACATGATTTTAATGTTGCTGTTTCTTGTGGCAGACTAAAGAGTAATGACAGACGGTTGATCTTTGAATAAAAATGTGTTTAGTTAAGGTTTGAAATTCATTATCTTTTATTATAGGCTGCAAAGTCTAATATCATAAGCCCCCCATCCCGTCACCCAAGACCACAGACACAACCCCCCCCATCTGCTGATGTTGCAGATTTTGACAAAGTAGTGTTCTTGGGGGCTGAGCGATCTAATGACGGGTTCAACACAAGATTGAAATCTCCACCCAGAATACATTGACCCTCTGCGGAAGCCAGCTTCATGGTTAATTTATTAAAGAAAATTGGATCATCTGTATTAGGGCCGTATATTGATGCCAGTGTCAACCTGTTCCTGTTAATTATACAATCAACTAATATAAATCTACCTGAGGTATCCTTTTCTACTGTATTTAATTGAAATCTAAGGTTTTTATTTATAAGTAATGCTACAACTCTAGCACTTGATGAAAACGAGGAGTAATAGACTTTACCAATCCAATCAGTTTTTTTGCTTTTTTTTTTTTAATCAATGTAGAATTTCTATACTTCTGTGTAGGGATGTCAAAAAAGAAAGACTTAATAATCTTTCATTGTGCTAATGTATTATAATACGGAAGGGTATGGCTCCTATACAGCGTGCAGCACGTAAACACAACCAGTGCGCAGGTTGATCGCTTGAAGCAACAAAGAGTCACAGCGTGTAGCATTACTTATAGAAATGTTCAAAACACCAAGGGAATATGGAAGCATATGGGTAGCATTATTCAATTTGGGATGTAATATGCAAAATGACAATGCAATATGTAAAATGGCAATGCATTTCTGTATTTACATTTACATTTTCCAATACATTTGTGCAACGTTTGGTGCAAAATGAAAATTAAATTACATAATTTTCATTTGCCATTTACTACACCAGTTTTAAAATGTAAAATGAATATTAATTTTAACGCTTTATAAGTTGCAAAATTAAAATTAAAATGTATTACAGAAATGATTAGATATGTCTAACATGTTCAAGCAAAAACTGTGGCAAAATGATCATTTAAATGCTATTTTTCTTAATTGCATTAACACTCACAGTCAAGACACTTACGATTGCATTTTCATTCGGTGTCCCGCAATGAATGTAGCAAAACTCAATGTGCACATTGAAAATGCATTCCGAGCCGATCACGTGTCCCCGCCCTCGCGCCACGTCAATCATCGTGTGAACAAGGCGGGGCTTACAGAAGGTCAGAGACTCAAGTCTCAAGAAGAGGATTCAATCAAGTGAGACAACATGGACAAGACAGTTGGTCCGTGTATGTTTTGATCATTTCGGTTTATGGCTTCAATATTTCATTCGGATTTGTGGGCGGAGCTGAAACGCTGCTTTCATCTGATTGGTCGAATCGGATCGGTTTTCATCTGACAGCCTTCAGCTCGGTCTTGTCATTCTTTCAGGCAGAATAAGATTCAGTGCTAGTGAAGCAATGAAATGTCTGAAACTACGCTCACTGTTAATTAGCATAATATTTGAATCAGATGTAGCTGGGCAAATTCGTGCTGCTGAGACCTGCACATTATTTCTAGGTTGTAGTATTGTATGAATATTGTCCCACTGATAAATACAGTGCAAATAGTTCTGTCCCTTTGGATAACAGTGAAGTGGAAATTAAAATCAATAATAAGAGTTCCATGTCTGTAACATTTACCACTCTCATCTTTTAAGTCATAAGGCACTAGGTATGTGTGTGTGTGACATTAATAAATAATTGTAAAAATGAATATAGTTTACATTTCTAAATAAAAACAGTAAAATTAGCTCTATGCTGCTCAGTGCTCCTGTAGCCTACCCCAGAGCGCCCTCTCGCGGCTGTAGACGGTAATGTTTTCTCTTGGTCTTGAATAAATGTGACATATAGTCCAGTGCGACTTATATATGTTTTTTTTTTCTCGTCATGACGTATTTTTGGACTGATGCAACTTATACCGAAAAATACAGTTAACATTATTATTATTATTATTTATTATGAGAGTAATTGACACAGACTAGAACTTTAATGTTTCACCTAATTCAGCTCATATCTTTAGACTCGTCCGACTCGTGTTGCTTGTATAACTGGCCAGACTTACCCTTCCAAAAAATCCTATTTAATTTTATTTCATAAATTTAACTATATTTATTTCCACTTTTACTGTTATCCAAAGGGACAGAACTATTTGCACTGTTTTTCTCAGTGGGACAATATTCATACAATACTACAGCCTAGAAATAATTTGCAGGTCTCAGCAGCACGAATTATGTGCCCAGCTACATCTGATTCAAATATTATGCTAATTAACAGTGAGCGTAGTTTCAGAAATTTCAGCTGAAGGCTGTCAGATGAAAACCGATCCGATTCGACCAATCAGATGAAAGCAGCGTTTCAGCTCCGCCCAAAATATTGAAGCCATAAACCGAAATGATCAAAACATACATGGACCAACTATCTTGTCCATGTTGTCTCACTTGATTGAATCCTCTTATTGAGACTTGAGTCTCTGACCTTCTGTAAGCCCCGCCTTGTTCACACGATGATTGACGTGGCGCGAGGGCGGGGACATGTGATCGGCTCGGAATGCATTTTCAATGTGCACATTGAGTTTTGCTACACTCATTGCGGGACACCGAATGAAAATGCAATCGTAAGTGTCTTGACTGTGAGTGTTAATGCAATTAAGAAAAATAGCATTTAAATGATCATTTTGCCACAGTTTTTGCCTTTAACATGTTAGACATATCTAATCATTTCTGTAATACATTTTAATTTTAATTTTGCAACTTATAAAGCGTTAAAATTAATATTCATTTTACATATTAAAAACTGGTGTAGTAAATGGCAAATGAAAATTATGTAATTTAATTTTCATTTTCATTTTGCACCAAACGTTGCACAAATGTATTGGAAAATGTAAATGTAAATACAGAAATGCATTGCCATTTTACATATTGCATTGTCATTTTGCATATTACATCCCAAATTGAATAATGCTACCCATATGCTTCCATAAGGGAAGAGATATTGATGTTGTGTATTATATGTGTGCAATATTTTGAGCCTTTTCTTTTAACAGTTTTAAATCTCCGTTATTGTGCGCTCTTGAAGAGTTTCATTGTTTTGACTATAGTAACTAGGGCTGGGATGATATGCTAATCTGCCAATTCAATACTATCCCGATACTTGTGTGCTGATTCAATATATATTTATAATTATATATATAATTGAGTATTGTGATTATAGTTATATAACTATTGCAATTTGTGACTTATCCAAATTGTCTAAGGAGGTCTGTGAATGACTGAAGAAGACAGCAGTGAGGGAAGGAAGTAATCACCAGAATGTAACAGCAAGGATGCATATAAATGAATACCATTGGTAAAGAACACTTTTGTAATTTCACAAAAGATTACTTTTTTTTCAATGTTTTGAACTTTGTTTTTATAAAATAATCATGAAGAAAAAAAGTGTCTCTCCAGAAATGCTAAGTTTTCTTCCCCATCATTTCTAATATGGGGTGCGTTTCCCTAAAACCAACTGTGGTCACAAGTTCCTTCCATTACCAAATAGAGTTCAGTGGAACTAATGACCGTAGTAAGCTAACTGCAGATGTGATTCACATCATTCATGTATGTCATGAGCAGATGTACACTTTGATCATAGCGGCAATAATGTGATTAGGTGCATGTAAATGTACTGATTAATGATAATCAACAATGTTTATGAAAAAGCAGCAAATCAGTATATGAAAAAGATCAAAGACTAAAGTTACTGAAAAATTCAGCTTTGCCTCATAATTATTTCAATAAATAAGTTTGAAAGTATATTTGAAAAAGAGTATGAAAACTGTTATTTCTTTCTCTTTTTTTTCTTTTACAATATTTTTTTTTTTTTTTTTTTGTAATTTTTATCAAGTTAATTTAGTCTTGGTGAGCAGAAGAGACTTCTCTTGAAAACCATAAAGAAAAGATTCCAGATTTTTGACTGGTTGTGAACATATCAGGTCCTTCTCAAAAAATTTGCATATTGCGATAAAGTTCATTATTTTCCATAATGTAATGATAAAAATTAAACTTTCATATATTTTTGATTCATTGCACACCAACTGAAATATTTCAGGTCTTTTTATTGTTTTAATACTGATGATTTTGGCATACAGCTCATGAAACCCAAAATTCCTATCTCAAAAAATTAGCATATTCATCCGATCAATAAAAGAAAAGTGTTTTTAATAGTTTTTTAATACAAAAAAGTCAACCTTCAAATAATTATGTTCAGTTATGCACTCAATACTTGGTCGGGAATCCTTTTGCAGAAATGACTGGCTTTCAATGCGGCGTGGCATGGAGGCAATCAGCCTGTGGCACTGCTGAGGTGTTATGGAGGCCCAGGATGCTTCGATAGCGGCCTTAAGCTCATCCAGAGTGTTGGGTCTTGCGTCTCTCAACTTTCTCTTCGAAATATCCCACAGATTCACTATGGGGTTCTGGTCAGGAAAGTTGGCAGGCCAATTGAGCACAGTTATACCATGGTCAGTAAACCATTTACCAGTGGTTTTGGCACTGTGAGCAGGTGCCAGGTCATGCTGAAAAACGAAATCTTTATCTCCATAAAGCTTGTTCAGCAGATGGAAGCATGAAGTGCTCCAAAATCTCCTGATAGCTAGCTGCATTGACCCTGCCCTTGATAAAACACAGTGGGACCAACACCAGCAGCTGACATGGCACCCCAGACCATCACTGACTGTGGGTACTTGACACTGGACTTCAGGCATTTTTGCATTTCCGTCTCCTCTTGATTTCGAATTACTGTTTAATTTGCATTCATCCGAAAAAGTACTTTGGAGCAACAGTCCAGTGCTGCTTCTCTGTAGCCCATTCCTAGCACCTGTGCACGGTGGCTCTGGATGTTTCTACTCCAGACTCAGTCCACTGCTTCCGCAGGTCCCCCAAGGTCTGGAATCGGTCCTTCTCCACAATCTT